>NC_089587.1:10109713-10409713 GCF_019320115.1 Miscanthus floridulus
GCACTCCCCGGAGCAACGCCCCTCACCGCCGCGGCACCCCTCATCGGCGCGGCGCCCTCATCAGTGGCCTGTTTCCCACCGCCGTCGCCCCTCACCGTTGGCCCGTTTCCTGCCGCCGGCGCTTTGTTTCCCGCCGCCATCGGTAGCCTACGGCCTTTCCCTACGCACGTCGATGTACTGCGGCCCTCCTGCGGGTGGCCGACCCTTCCCCTTCTCTACCTCCGACGACAATGTCCGAGCTTTCCATGGCGGCAAGGACACGAAGAGGATGACATGTTGGTCCCACATGTCATCCTCTACTAGGATGGATTTGGGTAGCCTGTGTTTAGGTAGTGTTGCTGGAGACAACAACAAAATATGGGTAGTATTAGAATGGGTAGCTACCCAAACAGACAAGTAGGTAGTCTGATTTGGGTAACATTGCTGAAGATGCTCTTAGGTGAGATGCATGTCCTAGACATATTTTTATCAACAAAAGAGCCTATTTTTGAGTAGCACTCCTCGGGTTTCTAAGGGCGTATTTGGCCTACGCCGCAACCGCACATGCCACGACTACGGTTGCGCCGCCAATGCGGCGAACGGTTCGTCCGCCACACAAATGGCGAGGTTGGGCGTCGAATTTGAACTGGCCGGTGCGGGAGCCGCCGAACCTCTGGCGAAGTGCGGCGTCGGTGTTTGGCACTTGCGGCATGTCGCACTTGGGGCGCGACGACCTATGACAGGCGTTGGGCGCCACATCCCAACACGCCCTAAGTTCGATTCCGTAGGAGCTAAATTTCAGGTTAGAGTTAAAAAAATCTTTTTTACGAGGTTCATCCCAAGTATGGTCTTTGGTCGTTTTCGCATGAGTTACTATATCACTGTGTATCAATAAAACAGTGTTCGAGGGTTTTATCGATTGGCATACAAAAATTCTTCTTCGTGATGCAATATCCGGAGGTGAGTCTTTTTTTTTCCACCGTCATAGTCCTTATACCTACCAACTTATGAACTCACTACTATATATATTTGCAAAATATTCACAAAACACCTGACCTCCCAAGTGCTTATATATATGTCACGCTTTTGCACACTGCCACTGCCAGCACGCTGGACAAAAGGAGGAACATGGATCAAAAAATTCAAAGCAGATGAAAACGACTGGATCGAAAAGAAAGAAAAAAAAAAACCGACTCGTGAAGCTCCTCGTCGAGCACTGGAGCCGTGGAGCGGGAGCTTTCCGGCCGAGCTGACAGCTGAGCGGAGCTCGCGAGCCTGGCTTCAAGCTCGATTGCTCGAACGAACGTCGGTGGAGAACGACAAATTTCCCGGCGCTCAAACGAGATCGGCTCGACGCTCGAGCTGGAACCTAGAAGGCTGGGCTCGCTTGACCTCAGCTCGTTGACAGGGCTCACCGAGTATCCCCGATGGATGGATAACCTTCCTTAGCTGCTCGTTGGTCGTTGCTCTCCCGCTGGCCACTGCTCTCGTCTCGCCTGCTGGAGTCCGCGGAGGCTGCTCCCTCCCAACCGCAACTGCTGCAAGTGCGAGGTGACCTTCTTCCTCACTCCTCAGCACCCGTGTTCATCTTCTGCGTCCTTGCGCGCGCGCGCTCCATCCTCAGAATCTCAGGTGAGGTCTCGCGGCGACTCTCACTCACGCGCTTCCCATCTTCTCCGGTTTCAGTTCGCCCAGGCCGCCAGCGCCCAGCGACGAGCTGATTCTACTGCACGCGGCCACGCGTCATGCCTACGATGGCGGCGCCGGCGGTGTCTGCTCCAAGCTCGCTCCGCGTTTCGCCCCAGGGGATGATCGGGGGAGGTCCGCATTGTGCAGCTTTTCTTTTTTGGAAAAAAAATTCCTCTCTGTTTAATGTCAGGGAACTGTCTTTCAGTCTTTGCTGCTTAGAACTGAAAGTGTGTCCTTTTTTTACTTCTCAGAGATCTCACGCAACAGCTCATGTTGTTCGATGTAGGACAAGGCTGGGGAGAACGGTGCCGCTACGGTTCACGGGCATCAGAGGGCTATCCGCGGCGCCACTGTTTCTGCCAGAGCTTCCATGGTAAGACACGCGGTGCTTGGGTGCGGTTGTGAGCTGTGTGTGACATGCGTGCGTGCTCCTCTGTTTTCCTGCGCTTTGCCTTGCAATTTTACTTGGTCAGGTGGTGTGCAGGTTAGTTTAGTTGCTAGTAGTAAACATGAGGAATCATTATCTTAAAACAAGTAGTAAACATAAGGAATACCTTATGTGAACACCATGTTTTCGATATAAGCAGAGTTAAACTTCTTCAAGAAAAAAAGGAGTATCTTATGTGTTGCTAATTGCAGCCTTCAATTGGCTGAAAAATAGGACAGTATGCCAGGCAGACACCTCTTTCTTTTTCTTTTTTTCTTTTGCGAGGAGACATCACCTCAGATTTCATTCAGATCGTGACATACATATCTCAAATTTGAAATGTTAAAGCTGCTGAAGCTTGTAGTTCGTCCAGTAAGTTACAAGTAACGGCATATAATTGTGATTGCAACTTACGACTGACAGCATAGAGTTTAATAGTTTATTGAGGCCAATATGCACATGCACATCACTCAAAATTTGAAGACCTTCAAATCAAAATGTGACGACAGTAAATTGGATTAATCACCCCTGGGAGAGCTAGGGATCTGGGGATTTAGCCACACAGGGAGAGAATGACCTTGGTAAACGCTGAAGAAATGAGCTTGCGCAGGTTCAGTTTGGACATAGATTGAATTTGAAGGCATGAAATTCGTTTACCTCTAGAGAAAACTGAATCTGAATTCAAGCTAGTTTGGCTACAAAACATAGTTCTGACAGCCTCTGAATTCTGATGATCAAATTTGAAGTGTTAAAGCTGGAGAGGCTTGTAGTTTGTAGGTTACAAATAACTTGAACTAGTCCTACGGTTTGTTCATTTTTTTAAGCTGCATAATAATCAGGGAATCTGAAACCAACTAACAAAGGACTGCTTGTTTAAATCTCTCTGCAGAACATAACATGTTGTGCAAACCAGACACAAACGGCGCAACGCAAATCGTATTCAGGGCCAACCTCTCCACCATCAGGTTCAGTTAAAGGTAATGGAAGCAGCCACCTGCACAACCTTGTTGAATGTGTTCACCCAATTGCCCTAGCATCCTTGCAGAACTGAACTCCAGAGTACAGCAAAGTTAGGCCTGCATTGGCTCACTAGTCATAACTTCTCATTTCTTTCCCTGATGATCTCTCATTGCAGAGAAGGTGAAGCCGAGGCTTGATGATGGAGGCGTCGGGTTTCCGCCATTCCGGTTCGGTGGAGGCGGCGGCGGCGGTGGCGGTGGTGGCAGCAGCTCTTCTGGTGGGTTCATCCTCTTTGTGATCGTCTTGCTCCTGGATTACCTGAAGGAGTTTGAGAGGAACCTGCAGAATGGCCACGGAGGGGTAGTGATTATGACGATGGGTTTGCACCACAGTAGATTTCTCTCTCAATGGTTTGGAAAAGAACATAGAAGAGCATGTTTACAGAGACTTTCACTTCGGTGCTTGTTGGTGTAATCTTTTTGCTAGGTAATGCATCGAAAGATTGGGAATTTTTTTTGAGGAATGGTAATGAGAAGTAGCAAATTTTAGCCATTTGACTGAATGTGTAATGTTGAGATCGAACAACAAGAGCCATTGACACCTGAAACTTCAAAGGAACTCTTTAGGCTGGTTCCTAGGAAAAACCATTTTCATGTAGTTTACCATGTCTGGATTAGCTGCGCCTGCGCTCCCAGTTCGAGTATACATTTCATCGAAAAAAAAGGAATGTGCATTGGGCGGAGTGTGAGGGCAGGGCACGCACCCACTCTCATGACAAATGAAATTTGGGTTGATGATGGAGTAATTTCTGGCCATTAATGGCCTGATATGATAAGATGTTAGTACGATCTAGATAAAGAGCCGGAGCAGAGTTGGATACAGACAATGATAGCTAAAGATTGAACTACCAACTATGTGATATGTTTTGTTTGTTATACAAAGCTACATGTTCCTATTTTATCTCATGGCGAATGAAATGTGTTTATGACAGAAAAATTTCTATCTTCAATGGCCAATCAACGGATATGATATTAGTAGGACCTAGGGGACGAGCAAGAGAGAACTCTATTTCTGCAAAATAAATTTTATGAACTTTTTTTGACAAAAAATTTTTATGTACTTTTATAGAGAAGGTAGAGGACTAGAGATTCCTTATGAAAGTGCACTTAAGTCCGAATTTAGTTCTATTGCATATTGCTAAGTGTGCACAGGGCACATATGGAATACCATACATGTTTGCCATCCAATTACAACTTTAATTCATAATGTTTTACTCAGTGAACCATATCATAAATGTACATGATAGTCAATACCTGCTCTACACTTAGCAAACATGGTAGCCATTTAGTTGTGTTTTCGTTCAATTCACCAAAAAAACACTAAAAAATAGCTAGATGCACTTTCAATTTACATATAAAGTTATTTTTTATAGTTGTGAGGTACAAAGTATTTCTCATAGAAGTCATTTTTTAATTTCACGTGCGCGTCAAATGAAATAAGCATTGTGGGTATATAATTTTCTGGATATTAATGTCCGTTAACCTAATAAACCCCCGGGCGCATAGGGAGGCATGATGTTGATTTAATCAAGTCAACCACAGTTAAAGTTGATTTTTCCCTTTTTACAAATTCTACCGTACATGCACAGACGCTAGCTGTCGGGGTTATAATACCCCGGGTATCTCAAGACATCGATTAGTCAGCCGCTCAGGCGGCCCACGACACACCAGCTAGTACAGGCCCAAGCGTCCGTGGCCCAACTAAGCTATGTAGGCCTGGGCCACGACCTCTTCTCTCTCCCTTCACCTCTCCTCTGTCCTAACCCCTGAGAGGAACGGAGAAGGGTAGAGCTCCACCAAATACGACTGTCCTAACAGGGACAGACACGCCTGCTAAGTTCGTCAGGACCGAAGGGACAGCCGTCTCGAAGTAGATGTCATCCCTGCGCCACACCGTAGACAAAACACCGACACTAGCAAACACACACCTTTATTCACCTTATATGAACACAAACGTAAAACTATCTCTACGAGCATTCTCGAAAGATTAAGTTGCTAGGTCTTGGAGTTGACGAATTTTTAGATCAAATGTTATGTTTTTATAACGTAGATACACCCTTTTCATGTAATATACCGCATTCTAGCCTTCAAAATGTGCATGGAAACATAATGGATTATAGGTGAAAAACAATTTTGCATTAAATAATTTCTATTTATTAATTAATCACTATTAATTAATGTTGATGATAACATCTGATTAAGAAATAAAGTGAATAGTCCTGCATCTTTTATGTTCTCTATTAATATGTCATAAATTTTTTTAGAATGCACTATATTATAGATAGAAGAGATGGATAATTTCTTTTTCCACAATCTCACGAGAATAACTAAGTACTTATTAGACTATCTTGGGTGTCAATGGCCTACGATAAGGTATTCATTATCAAATCTTCTCTTTATTGAAAATAATCAATATGGGCAGAGTTATATTGCGCGACCTGTTGTGCGCTCTGCGAGAGCGCGAAGCACGTGATGTTAAGGTCTTCATATCAAATCTTGTCTTTATTGAAAATAATCAATATGGGCAGAGTTATTGCGCGACTTGTTGCGCGCTCTAGGAGCGCGCAAAGCGCGTGACGCTAAGGTCTTCATATCAAATCTTATTTTTTATTGAAAATAATCAATATAAGCAGAGTTATTGCACGACCTGTTGTGCGCTAGGAGCACGCGAAGCGTGTGACCCGGCTCCGCACGTCTTCTTCCTTGAGACGCGACTCCTTCCACCGTCCGGCATGCCCTGCCTCTCCCACTCCCGTCTCCTTCCCTGATGCCCTCGACTGCGGCTGCCTCGCCGCCGGCCACGCCACCCACCTCCCGCCTGCGCCCCTCAACCCCGTCCCCCCTAACCTCTGCCGCGACCTTCCACCGCCGCGTCCTCGCCCCGCCCCCGTCCCCACCACCTGCGGCCGCCGACGAGTTGCTTCGCTACCCGCCCCGACCCATTGACCCCGTCCACCCTAATCACAGCGCCTCGCCGTCGAGCACCGTCGTGACATCCCTCTCGCTATCCTTCACTCCGCCATCTCCGGTCGCGTCGCGACCTCAATTTAGCTACTAAATTTCCCCATATCAATGAGAGTGTTCGGCTGCCCTTGATCTGAAGAAATTTGGATGGTTTAGAGAAATTCTAAAAAATTTATAAAAAAAATACTATTTTAAATAAAAAAAACAAATCAAATCAGATTTAAAGACACGCGACGCCAATATTGGCGGATAGGGGGCGGGGGCACACAGCCAGTCTGCTGGAACACACAGCATGGAAAAGTGTCATTTCGCGGCATCAATGCTCGCCCCCACTCCAGTCAGCTGGTCACGGTTCCCGACGGCGGAGGAGGCGAATCAGCCGCCGTTACCCACGTCGCGCCTTTCCACCCCACCCTTCTGCCAGGTAGGTCCAGACAACAGGTCTTCCCACCAGTCAGTGGAACGCGCAGCGTTCGCCGCGCCAGTCACGCAGCTGGGCTCACCAGTCACCACCCGTCACCTGCTCACCGCGCCTCTCCTTTCGTGCCCGAGCACTGGTGCGCCTCGGCCTCGGCTGACCCGTCGTCCCTTCCAAGTTCCACCTCCTCCGCTTCCCTCCCTCCCCTGTCCCCTGTCCCCTCTCCCCCTTCTCACACGCGCACAGTGACTGTCTCCTCCTCGTGTTCTCCGAGGCGGAGCAAAAACCCTCCCTCCCCCACCGCGCGCTAGGGTTTTAGCGCGACCGCGACGGGAGCGTCACGGCGGCCTAGGAGACGGGCGGTGGACGCCGCCGAGGCGGGGGTCTTCGCCGGCGCGTACTGGTAAGTGGCGGGTTTGATTGGGCCCACGGAAAAGGCTGCGGCCGTGTCTGTGCAATGCGGGTGGGGCTCCGGCTTGCGGCGATCGGGGATTGACGCGAGCCGTCCCTGGGAATGGGGGTTCTGGTTGCGCCGCGGCGATGTGGCTTTTGCCCCCTTTGTCGAGGGTTTTGATGGGTTTTTTCTCGGGGGGAAATGATTATTGAGGGCGGTGCAGCGCATGTTTGTGGTGCTGGGAGATTGATCGCGTTGATTTGGAGGCGTTTCGCCTGAGTTTAGTTTGTCATGTGTCCTTTGTTTGATTATTTCTCGATTTATTTGACCGCAGCTGTGAAAACAATCGGCCCTTTCTACTACAACCGCATAATCCTGCACCGCGAGCAGCTCTCTGCCGGCAAGCGCCACGCTTGCTCCGCCTGATCTCCCGCTCGCGTCGGGTCCAGGGAGGAGGCGGGGAGATGGCGGGATCCGCGTGACGAGGCTCCGCTTGATTTCCGGCTCGGGTTGACTCAGGAGCGGGGAGCAGGAGTTCTTTGCATCCGGCGAGGTCAGCTGTGCTGATAACCTCCTGCATTTCCACTTGTCCTGGCACAAGCGATTTATGTGTTTAGTAGTCGTCTTGTTGTTTTAATGACAGTAAAGTGCCACTCTTTGTGAAGTTTCGTTGTTGAATTAATGTGTCCTATCAAAATGTCCTCAGGCTCTGGGGATTTTGTTAAGCAGTATTTGTTCTTAGAGCAATTGCCGTCGCCATAGGCTAGAACATCTGTGCATGTAGATTGTCAGCTATGAGTAAAACTAGCAAAATAACTGAATAGGGTAAAAGAAACCATACTGACGTGACCCTGTTTCCTAGTGGGGTTTCCTACTGTACGATCCTTAGCATCTCAACCATCTTTTTCAACAGGTCGCTAGAGTAGTTAAACACTGGGTTTTGCTGGATTTGCCTTGGCATTGGTTTATCTTGCCAGTCGATGACCATTTCTGTGTATACATGTGCATGCTCAGTCCGTGGTCACTCGCCTATTTGTTTTCTCCATGACTGTGATTTGTGATTTCTCTTAGTACACTGTTATTGTGGCTTTTTAGGTAAGTGTACTTACTGTTTGTGGATAGAGTACGGAGTAGTAAAGGCAGAGATAGACTGGACTCACCCTCTGAAGAGGCTCTTAGTTTTTATGTTTATTTCTGCTTAAACCAAATGAATCTGCCATACTCTGTTATATACAGTCAGCTGTTACAACATTGATTAACAAATTGCTATTTCTTCTCAACTTAAGCAATGAGCTCAAACAAACTTGAACAAACTCTCAACTAGGACAAGGTTAGCCACTTGTGGGCGCCTGCTATTGCTTCTTACGACGTGAGTAGATCTTGCTGATGATGTTGTCCACAACATATAAATTGTCCATGCCAGTTGTAATTGCATAGCATGAGCTCCAAAGGACCTGGCAAATCACTTTGTAGCAATGACTACATTAACTTGAAAAGATGTGATGTGATTGATGCTGGACTTCCATGTCAAGTCCTTTGAAATCAAATTTAGTGTCTTGTTACATGCCATCCTGTTCAGCTAACACCAATTTCAGTACTCTTACATCTCATGTGAATGTGACATGCATTATTTTTTCCTTTACGTTTTAACCTTGTACACTTGTCCTCTAAAATAGCCAGCTGGTTGTTTGGCTGTTTTTCTTTTCACCCTATCTCGTGAAGTTGCCTCGTTCTCTTACGCAACTGAGTAACCTTAAGCACTGTTTTCTTGTAAAAGATAGCTTTGGTATTACATGGAAGCCTGTGACTGAACGTCTAGCATACTCATTTGGTTTTGGCATCTCACAGGACATTCCTGATAGCAGCCTTGATAAGCAGGTCGTAGATGTCATTTAATTTCTTGGTTTCAGAGCAAAAAATCTGGCACTGTTGAATTTACAATACTTTCCATTCCATGCATATGCTACATAGATAGGTTAGTTATGAGTATTTTTGCAGTTTACACTTTATGTGTTTCTCTGCAATCTGTTTGGAGAATGTTATTTGTGAGTTAATACTTTATTTACAATTTAAGGCTTTAGGGAATTCATATGACTCTTTGTAAGCAGAGAAGTGAGCATCTTTACTTTGAACTGTATGGTAAACATCACTTCTGTGCTTATGCCTTCTTGCTTGTTGGGTATAATATACTTGTTTTACAATATATTATCCCAAGAGCAGCGAAATGGGTCATTTGTCATATCATTTTCCTTCATTGTCTTTGTTTTTAATTGTTTACCCTTATGTATGCAGTACTAGATCATATGCATGATGTTATTTTATTATTTAGGTTAGCAGATGAGCTTTAAGAGCTACTGCCCTCAAAAGAAAATCTTTAAGAACCACCATGGTACTACCAAACATCACTTGCCAAAGTCTTCTGACTGCCAGTTGCCAACACGGTTGGCCAGCACTTTTTTGTACCTGCTCCTCAGCCCTGGGGAGGAGCATGGAGGTGGCGGGTTTCGCACGGGAGGCTTCCGTGGCGGCGAGGGAGGTGGCTGTGTGGTGTCCGGCGAGGGAGTGTGGGAGCTCGGGTCTAGGAGCGGCGAGGGAGCGAGGATCTGGGAGCGGTGGAAAGTTGCCGAACAACGGAGAATAAGGGGAGTATAATGGATGGTGGTTTGGGAAAGAGGGCACAAAGGTCTTTTTACACTTAAAATCAACATAATAATCAGGATTGGCAAACACTTTGATTTTATGTACTGTAGATTTTTTTGACTGCAGATTATCTGCAAAATTAGATTAGATTTTAATCAATTCTTATATAAGTAGTTCCAAACAGGCCGTTAGTTTGTTCATTGTTGGTATTCGTGCTACCTTCTTCTCTGTCTTGCGAACTGTGTACCTGACACCTTTTATCCATTTGTTGGTTGCAGAGAAATGGAGGAGGATCACTCGGCGATACTAGTCTCTGAAGGTGCTATTAAAAGCATCAAACTTAGCCTCTCTACCGGAGAAGAGATAGTAAGTTCTACAAATCTGATGCTTTTACCAGTAATTCTAGCATACCAAGATGCTTTTTCTCCAATGATGACTAATTTTTTTTGGGTTTCTGAAGTGCACCTATTCGGTAAACGAGTGTCCAGTGACCCACCCTAGCCAGCTTGGAAATCCATTCCTTGGGTTGCCCCTTGAAGCTGGGAAATGTGAATCATGTGGGGCGTCTGAAAATGACAAATGCGAAGGTACACACTGGTTTTTTGTTCGTAACACTTTCATACATTGTGCTCTAGAGAGCGACTTAGCGAGGACACCTTTTTCCTTTGTTAACAATTAAGTTTCTCTGCATATGTAGGGCATTTTGGGTACATTGAGCTACCTGTACCCATATACCATCCCTGCCATGTCAGTGAACTGAGGCAACTATTGAGCTTGATATGTCTGAAATGCCTTCGAATCAAGAAAGGGAAGGTACTTGTAAACCCAACTGCATAACCTTACTTTGTTGTTTTCCTATACTGGTTTTCCTGAACCATATGTGTTTTTACACTGATGCTTCACCTTTTGGGTTACTATTTATGAAATTTTTTCTACCTTTGCAGGTGAAACAAAGTAATGGAAAAGGAAATGTGTCAGCAACATTGTGCTCTTATTGCCGGGTACATGCCAACATTCTTCTTTTTTCTTCTGGCTTGAAGTAAGAGCAAATAGATACATTGGACTAGTTACTGGTATATGTAGGGATATGGAAGTAAATGCCTAAGCTAAAATAAAGTATACCGGTGTTCAAATTCAACCACCTTCCTCTGTGGTCTGAATGATTCATGAGTTGTTATTTAAGACAAAGAAGACATAACAGGATATACTGAGTCAGTGCTTTAGGGAGGTGTCATTTCACACTGAAATTTATTAAAATGCAACTAATCTAGTAATATATCCTTCATAAGTGACTTCAGTATAGCTGACAAATATAGCATTAGCATTGAATTCAGTCATACGTCCTTGTTCATTAGTGGATGGCTTCCTAATTTGCATCCTTGCTTGCTGCTGGTCTGGTGCCAGTGCTGACACTAAACCTGTGTTGGCTGGATGAGTGTCCACTCATGTTTCCTGATCATCCCAGAACTTGTTGTTTATAGGATATTCCAGCTCTGTCTGTGAAGGAAGTCAAGACAGCAGATGGTTGGATTCGTTTAGAGTTGAGAGCACCTCATAAGAGACACATGACAGAACGTTCATGGAACTTTCTTGATAAATATGGATTTCATCATGGTGGATGTTCTCAAGTTAGGACACTGCTTCCAGAAGAGGTGATATTCTCATGAGTCATGAGTTATGTTTTCAAGAGATTTGTTTTGGTAGCTTTGATGAATTCCAGGTTGTTTGAATAACCCGCTGATTCATCGTTATTTATTAGGCTCTGAATATATTGAAGAAGGTTCCTGATGATACTAGGAGAAAGCTAGCTGCACGGGGATACATTGTTCAGACTGGGTATGTGATGAAGTACCTTCCAGTACCTCCGAACTGTCTATATATTCCAGAGTTCACCGATGGGCAGAGCATCATGTCATATGTGAGTTTTCTAGTACACGTATCTGGTAGTTTCTTCTTATACTTCTTGTTGAGTCCTATCTAATGTCCTGATTTACTTGCTTCTCATATCAGGACATTTCAATAGCTTTGTTGAAGAAGGTTCTTCAGAAGATAGAACAAATTAAAAGATCAAGATCTGGTTCCCCAAACTTTGAATCACATGATCTTGAATCATGCGATTTGCAGCTTGCGATTGGCCAGTACATACGTCTAAGGGGCACTACAAGGGTATGTGGAAAACTAGATAATTTAAACCTGTTTACATGGTGCATGGAAAACACAGTCACAATTTGTTTATAACCACTAGAATTACAGAAAGCCCTGCACCTTTGCAGTAGCTTATTGTGCTTTGATCTGTTATATAGTGCGCACTGGCATTTATTTCTGATCAATCTTTTTATTTCTGACTGAGTTGTTTTTTGTATTCTCCACGATAACTTTTGCATCTTATTTTGAAGGGCCCTCAAGACAACACCAAGCGGTTTACTGTTGGCAGTGCTGATTCAGCTGCATTGTCAACAAAACAGTGGTTAGAAAAGATGCGGACGCTGTTTATCAGCAAAGGGTCAGGTTTTTCATCTCGCAGCGTTCTGACAGGAGACCCATATATTGGGCTAGGTGTAGTAGGGCTTCCTTCTGAAGTTGCTAAGAGGATGACCTTTGAAGAACAGGTCACTGACATAAACATTAACAGATTGCAAGAGGTGGTAGACAAGGGACTCTGCTTGACCTACAGAGATGGTCAAGCAACATATGCGATAACTGTTGGATCAAAAGGGCACACAACACTTAAAGTTGGTCAAACTATCAGTAGGAGAATTGTTGATGGGGATGTTGTGTTCCTCAATAGGCCGCCCAGCACACATAAGCATTCTCTTCAAGCTTTCTACGCATATGTGCATGATGATCATACGGTAAAAATCAATCCTCTCATGTGTGGCCCCTTTTCTGCTGACTTTGATGGTGATTGCGTGCATATATATTATCCGCAATCGCTTGCTGCAAAAGCTGAAGCCTTGGAGCTTTTTAGTGTTGAGAGACAACTGATTAGTTCCCACAGTGGGAAGGTTAACCTCCAGCTAGGTAACGACTGTTTGGTAGCTATGAAGTTCATGTCTCACAGAACGATGTTACACAAGGAACTAGCAAACCAGCTGGCAATGTTTGTGCCATTTTCACTTCTGGCCCCTGCTGTAATGAAGCCAATTCCGTCTTGGACAATCACACAGATAGTGCAAGGTGCGATACCAGCTAAATTGACTTGCCAAGGGGACACACACTTGGTTAGGGACAGCACAATCATAAAGCTGGATCTTGACAAAGAATCTGTTCAGGACTCATTCCCAGATTTGGTGTCCTCCATCCTTCGTGAGAAGGGTCCAAGAGAGGCTCTGCAATTTCTGAATGTGCTGGAGCCATTGTTGATGGAGTTTTTACTTCTCGACGGTTTGAGTATAAGCCTGCGGGATTTTAATGTTCCCAAGGCTCTATTGGAGGAAGCACAAAAGGACATTCAGAATCAGTCCCTTATTCTTGAACAGTCAAGGTGTTCTACAAGTCAATTCGTAGAATTACGAGTCGAAAACAATTTGAAAAGTGTCAAGCAACAAATTTCGGAATATGTTGGGAAATTCTCTGACCTTGGGTTGCTTATTGATCTGAAAAAGGAAGCCTCAATGGCAAAAGTAGTACAACAGGTTGGTTTTGTTGGCTTGCAACTTTACCGCGAAGGAAAGTTGTATTCAAGGCGCTTGGTAGAGGACTGCTTTTCGAACTTTGTGAATAAACACTCGGCCATTGGAGATGACTATCCTCCAGAAGCTTTTGGCCTCGTGCAAAGTTCATATTTTCATGGTCTGAATCCGTATGAAGAGCTGGTACATGCTATATGTACTAGAGAAACTATGATCCGCTCCTCTAGAGGGCTGTCAGAACCTGGAACTTTGTTTAAGAATTTAATGGCCATCTTGAGGGATGTAGTTATATGTTATGATGGAACTGTGAGAAACATTTGTAGCAATTCCATCATTCAACTTAAGTATGGGGAAGATGATGAAGCTGATTCTTCAAGTGCTGTACCTCCTGGTGAACCTGTGGGTGTCTTAGCTGCCACAGCTATCTCAAACCCTGCATACAAGGCTGTCTTGGATTCCTCCCAAAGTAACAATGCTTCTTGGGAGTCAATGAAGGTAGTAACGTTATAAATATTTCTTGGAATTTAATCAAGGGGCCTTGTTGTTACTGTTTAACAAGTTTATTTTATTATTACCATAACAGGAAATTCTTCAGACAAGAACTTCCTATAAAAACGATGTGAAAGATAGGAAAGTTGTCCTGTTCCTGAGTGACTGCTCTTGTGCTAAGAAGTTCTGCAAGGAAAGGGCTGCACTTGCAGTACAGAGTTGTCTTAAGAGAGTCACACTTGGGGATTGTGCTACTGATATCTGCATTGAGTAAGTTACCATAAATGAAATCCTCAAATGTCACTGCCACCTTGCCCCCTTCTTTTTGTGGATTGCTCTGAGATCCCGTCTTATAGCTAGTAAAAGCCAGTTAGCCAGTTTTTCTCTAGATAAACTGATTCTCCTTTCTGTTTGATCGTTTAATGATCATATATTCATGTTCCTTGGAATTAGATGCTTATTTTCCATGTTTGAGTAAGCAGCATTTTTGAGCTTCCTTAATCATCTGATTTCCCTGTCAGATTGTGCAATGCTATGCAAGTTGACAGATCAGTTTAGCACTTGGTTGTTTACATATGCAATTGGGTCAGACATGCCTACTTACCGAAGCAGCAATTGTTATGAGAAAACTTAGCAAGCTTTCTAATCAAAGTGGTTAAATGCATGGTCTGACCATTCTTGAAGTGAGAATAGATGCAGGATGCTTTTGTGCAGATTTTGTGCTTATTTCTTTGGGGTTAACCACAAATATGTTGTTTGCATTTTCAGGCATCAGAAGCAAATAAATTTAGATGGAACATCTGAAGCTGCCCCAACTCTTGTAGGCCATATTCATCTGGACAAGGTATAATGGTATATGATTTATACTGTTTTTTTTTTTTGCATAAACTGTTTCTGTAAAAAAAATATGCATAACTTTTTTTGCAGGGACATTTAGAAAGGATAAACATTAGTATTCAAGACATTCTCCAAAAATGCCAAGAAGTTTCTGGGAGATATGGAAAGAAGAAAGGACACCTTTGCCATCTCTTAAAAAAAATTACTTTTGCTACTGGGTAACCTTTTCTTAGTTTCCTACTATAATCCTGTGAGCTTTCATTTGTTCAACCCTAAATATCACATACATGATTTGTTTAGATATGCCTCCGGTTATAGTGTTAGTACCAGGCTACCTGCTATCGATGTTGGCGATGCTGCACAGCTGCAGTGCTACCAAATTTTGTCAGATTAATCTTCTGGGCAAATTTTTTAGTCCATGAAACTCATTGGGGGCATCATCGTCAAGGGTCCTGAGTTGGAGGCCTAGCATTGGGGGAGGGAGGGAGGGAACGTGTTCTTGATGAGAGGTGCGATCGTACTTCAGATTTGTTACCAAGTCCCACATCGAGGCCTAAATTCAAATTTTCGGTGTTGTAGAATGACATATAATCAAGCTAGAAAGGTATGCTCTTGTAGTACACGAGATCAAAAATAATTTCAGTCTGCCTTGAAAACTAGAGCCATCTCATTTTTGGACAAGCCGACAAAGAGATCAAAACTCCAATGGATTCGCTAGACTACAGCTGACATGAAAGAAAGGGGAAGTGATACAATAGCAACTTAGTGTTAGCAGCATGAAAATTGGACATTTCCTTTGCCTTTTGTTAGTTGGGTGTGAGTTTGTCTATTCTGTAGCATTACAAGGGCATGCTTATCAGCTTAAGTTATGCTTAAATTTGAAAGGAATCATCTTTTGCTAGTTGCATTATACATTTATTAATGTTATTTGCTTCCTAGTACGTTTAATGAGTGGGTTTGATGTTGTTTGTATCAAAAGAGTTAATACTAAGAAGGGAGGCAGTGTTAGTTAATGTATTGTCAGGGTTTTTGTCTGGGGACATGCGCATTGGGAATCAATATATTGTTATATCAATAAGTATTACTGTCTTTTCACTGTAACTTTTTTTATGACTCATTTCTGTTTATTTGACATGATCCTTACATTATTTCCATTAGTTATAGACTTATAGTTGATCTAAAGGGTTTCAATTTAATCCTTTGCAGTGATTGTTCATTCACTCAGATGCCAATCGATGGAAAGCTACATAAGGTTCCATGTGTGCAGTTTTCTTTCTCTGATGACAACACTGTATTATCTGAGTCTGTTGAGAGAGCGGTGAATGTGATAGCTGACTCTGTCTGCTCAGTGCTTTTAGATACAATTATTAAAGGTATAGTGAGTTGTACAAACTAAGCTTCTTCCTTTATAATTTCATTTACTGGATAGCTTCAAGTTTCACTTATTCCATTCAAATAAAAGTTTATTGTTCCTATCTTATTGAGAGGACTGCTGTGGGCCTAATTTTTATTTTACAATAGTGGCACATATGTAGAGTAGGGAGGTTGTACAGTGGATACCTGTGATGGCAAGACATTAAGCTTATCTTGGTTGAACTCCCATCATTCCCAATGGACCATGGTTCCTTATTTCTGCTGATGCGGGATCATTGGTGGAACATCAGCTTGATCTTGTATCTCCATAAATAACTATCTTGGCTGAAGGGAAATTGTTTCCAATAGATAGGATCTTTATTTCTAGTCCTGTGCCCCCCATTTCTAGCGTTTAGAACTTTGGCTTTTATCCTTAGGCCCAGTTCATGTTTATGACTTATGGGGTATACAGGCAGCAGGCAGAATCGACAAACTGGGCAGAATCTGTCTAGAATATTATGCAGCAGAAACACTTGTTTTTCCTTGTCAGAACGTAGTACTATGAGTTATGATCTCAGCAGAACTTTGGCTTCTGATGCCTACTCTGTATTTATCAACTCAGATACACTGAACATACTTCAGTATTCGTTTGAGATGTATATGCACCCATCTACCAAATAGATGTTTTCCATTTTGCTGATATAATAGTCAATCTTTCTCTATATTAAAATTAATATAGTGAATGTTGATGATACACATTTGGACTTATATCAAAATATTTACTTCCTGGCACCTTTGAGTTTATGAGGAAAAATATTACATTCGCTATCTGCAATGCTAGCTGTGACTAAAATGTTACACTATTCTGGGTTTTACTATTTTTACGCTTGAGGTCGTACATGTTCTTTTGTCAACTCATTGATGATCCTAATTCACCATTAGGTGTTCCCTAATGAAGGGAATTGACCATCTTAATGGTTTGGTGTTCATTTGTTCTGTAGGTGATCCTCGAATTCAAGCGGCAAAAGTTATCTGGGTTGAATCAGATGCAACCTCTTGGGTAAAAAACACACGGAAGGTATCAAAGGGTGAGCCGGCGTTAGAAATCATTGTTGAAAAAGATGATGCTGTAAGCAATGGGGATGCCTGGAGGACAACAATTGATGCCTGCTTACCTGTACTTGACCTCATTGACACACGGAGGTCTATTCCATATGGCATTCAGCAAGTGAGGGAACTTATTGGCATCTCATGTGCCTTCGATCAAGTTGTGCAGGTTTGTCAACCAAGCATGTTTTAATATTAATGGTTAAGTCAGCAGTTTTGACTGCAGCAACACCACAGGGACATTTATTCCCCACCCAAGGACTTCTGGGGATTGGTAGATCAGTGTCTATTCTAGTTTGATTGGGTTAATTAGATATTCTGAGGTGTGTCGTGACTCGCATTTTATTTTGCATCCAGTTGGCTCGTGTTGTATAATACTTATTACAGTGAGGGTACTTTTCTTATTCATCTTGCATCATTTGCATTGATGTTCTTATGCTTGCTTATTTGTTCAGCGGCTTTCAACGACTGTAAAAATGGTTAATAAAGGAGTTCTCAAGGACCATTTGATACTTGTGGCAAACAGCATGACGTGCACTGGAAGTTTGATTGGGTTCAACATTGCTGGCTACAAGGCAACTTTCCGTTCGTTAAAAGTTCAAGTGCCTTTCACTGAGTCCACTTTGTTTGTAAGTTTGTACTTGAAATATCTTGTCCATAATTTCTTACATGTCATTGGCGCTTTGTACTCAAATAACATATTCTGTTTTTGTAGACCCCTATGAAATGCTTTGAGAAGGCTGCAGAAAAATGCGATTCTGATTCATTGGGATGTGTGGTCTCATCATCCTCATGGGGCAAGCATGCAGCAGTTGGTACTGGCTCATCTTTTCAAATTCTCTGGAATGAAAATCAGGTATGCTTATCTTATCAACTGGAGCTTATTGCTTATGTATCACTATATCAGTAGCAAATGTTGAGCCTATCTTATCAGGCCAGACTATTTTTGGTGTCACCAGAAAGCTCTTCTTTTGGTTGATATGATCTAACCATATAGATTTTAAAATGGTTAATTTCTTTGTTGCAGCTGAAAAGCAACAAGGAGTATGGTGATGGGCTGTATGATTTCTTAGCGTTGGTCAGAACCGACCAAGAAAAGACAGGGTACATGTTCTTGGATGATGTTGACTACCTTGTAGAAGAGAATGCAGTAGATGACATGTGCTTATCTCCTGAGCCTGATGGGACCCTGGGTAAGCCCACCTTTGAGGATAATTTCGAAGAGCAAAATATTCAGAAAGGCAGCTCATGGGAAAATGGCACAACAATGAACTCAAGTTGGGAACAAAATGCTAGTGCTGCGAATGATTCTGGTGACTGGGGAGGCTGGGGTAGTGGAGTTGGAGCTGCTGCAAAGCCAGCAGATCAAGATAATTCATGGGAAGTGCATGCTAAGGTGCCGGACAATTCCACTGATTGGGGAGGCTGGAGTAGTGGAGGTGGAGCGGCTGCAAAGCCAGCGGATCAAGATAATTCATGGGAAGTGCATGCTAAGGTGCAGGACAATTCCACTGATTGGGGAGGCTGGAGCACTGAGAAGCCAACAGGCGAGGCAACTGTATCTGGACAACCAGCTGAAATGGATACTTGGGCTGATAAGGGTGCTCAAATGGATTCAGATGCAGGTGATGATAATTGGGAGAAGAAGTCCAGCACTCCTGAGGCATCAAATAAAAATGACCCATGGGGCAAATCAGAAAATACATGGGACAAAAGAAAAGGAGATGGAGGTGATGGTGCCTGGGAGAAGAAGTCTGATGATGGCCATGGCAATTGGGAGCATCCCAGCAACTGGAATGGGCAGAGTTTGAATGTAGATCAGGACACGTGGGGAAATGCCAGGGGCAAAAAGAAGGCAGATGGTAACTGCCAATGGGAGGAGCAGCCAAGCACTTACAAACGGAAGAAGACAAATGCTGATCATGATTCCTCCTATAACAATGTGATGCTACCATCAGACAATGCTTGGAATGCTGGAGATGGAATTGGAAGACCAAATGCCAAGTCTAAAGCAAAAGATAAGATGGAGTCTGATGAGCATCTGAAAGTCCCAAAAGAATCAGACACATGGAATATAGGGAAATCAAATGAAAGTCCATGGGATAACACTGATGCACTACAGGATTCCTGGGTTAACAGTGCAACTCGCAATAACAACACTCAGGGTGGTTCATGGGACAAAGTAGTAGCTATAAAGGATCCTGATTCACAGCAAGATTCATGGAGTAATGTGACAATCCAGAAGAATGATGCACAGAATGATTCTTGGGACAATGTAGCAGATAAGGCCCCAAATTCTGCCGCAGAAGACTCATGGGGTAATCTGGCTGCAACACCAGTGGGCAATTCAGATGCTAAGCAATCAGATTCTTGGGATGGCTGGAATGCTGTGCCTGCTGAGAACTCACAAGGTACTGCTCAATGGAAAGAGACAACTGATTCTGGTAACAAGGACTGGAAAGCAGATGGATGGGGTGCCAAATCTGGTAACTGGAGCAGCCAAAGAAACAATCCTGGGAGACCCCCAAGGAGACCGGATGAGAGGGGTCCACCTCCACCAAGACAACGGTTTGAACTAACAATAGAGGAGAAGAACATTCTTCTAGAAGTTGAACCCATAATATTACGTGTGAGAAGGATCTTCCGTGAAGCATGGTAAATTAATTCACAATCGCTTGCTGATTTTACGTGCTTCTTAGTACTTGGAAGTTTCTTTAATTAAACAATGAAAAATGTGACTGATGTTTTACATGAAAGAATGCGATATGCAAGACAGCTATATTGTTTTATGCAATGATAATTTTGAATTCTAATTTTATCTATCTTAATTTTGTCAGTGATGGTGTGAGGCTCAAGCCAGAAGATGAAAAGTTTATCCAGGAGAGAGTTCTCGAGCACCACCCGGAAAAGCAATCCAAGGTGTCTGGTGAAATCGACCATCTAATGGTATGGTTTTACATTTGACTTTTGGGTTCTGCATTTCGTCATGTGATCATCCATCAAAGATTCCATGTTGAAAATAAGTCTTATTTTGGAGCTTGGTTTGTAATTGCCTTGCTTTGACAGGTCAACAAGCATGATACTTTCCAGGACACTCGGTGCTTTTTCGTGGTCTCCACAGATGGATCCCAAGCAGATTTCTCCTACTTGAAGTGCCTGGAGAATTTTGTGAGGAAGAACTACACGGAGGATGTCGACTCATTCTGCATGAAATACTTAAGGCCACGTCGCAGGCAAGCACCACCACCTGATGTTGGGACAGCACCAGGCGCTCTGACTGAGGTTACACTGCCTACCGCAGCTGAGACCGAGCAAGGCACTCCAGCCCCTCCAGCAGAGGTTCCACAAGAGACTCTGGGTTCTCCTGCAGTGGCTCTGGAAGGATCTCACAATCCCAGGACAGAACCAACCGACAATACTGAGCTTCTAGGAAAGGAGCCCGATCTGACTCCAGCTTCTCCAGCTGCGGCACCGCAAGAGGCTCCTGAGCCAGACCCAACCGACGACACCGGGCTTCTAGGAAAGGAAGCCAAGCCTAATCTGACTCCATCTTCTCCATGTGAGGCTATGCAAGCGACTGCGGACCCAGACTCAACGTGGACTGATATTTAGGCTGTGTGAAACTGCAGCATGTAAACGCCAGACTTGTGCTCTGAGCAAGTGAGCATTCCCTTGCTAGTCGTTGGTTACTTCCCCTGACTTCATCTGGAGAGGCGGTAGCGGCAAACGTTTAGTCCTTAGCGGCTGCTTTTCTCGTCCTTTTTGCCTTTGTCCTGATGGGAACTATGTAAATCCTTGAGAACAATGTTATCCCGTCAGCCGTGGACGTATCTAGTTGAGTAGTTGCTCCATCTGCTGTGAAACCTTGTGATGGTTTCTGGTCTGAAGCTGGCTGGGGTTGATGCAAAAGCAAAACTCAGGAAACCTCGATATTATGTTTGGTGCGGTTGTTTGGTTGTCAGGTGGATCATCAAATCAGCCCTGCCCTATGTCCTCCAGAGATGTGCTTGTTGAGGTAGTAGATAGTGTGTCACGTTACGTGCCGTGTTTAAGGGATGACCAGTTTGAGCTGTTTCAGCTTTGCTGTTGCTGTCATTACCGGAGCACGGTATGAGCGAAATAACAAGTGTACAAAAATTACGACAGCATATTCAAGTAAGTAATAATATTTAGGTCTGCTAAAAGATGGTCCATGACTCAAATTCACTATCTGCATTCGGGCCTTCGGGGGCAAACATGCTTTCGTAACCTGTTATATACTCAGCTGCCCTCCGATCCTCATCTAACGGTCCAGACGCGCTTGCCCGGCCACCCACGGCCCAACCCGCGCCGCTTGGGCCGCCAAACGAAAGCCGTTCTCGGTCTCGACTCTTTGAGTGTCTGACTCACCTCCGCCTCCTCCTCCAAGTCTCAGTGCGCTCCGCCTCGCCAGTCGCCACCACCGCCCCACGCCGCCGCCTCCCGCGCCGTGCCCCCTGCCCTTGCTCGGTTGCGCCCACTCCCACCTCGCCGTGCCGTGCCGCGCCGCGCGATGCAGGCCCGCGTCGTCGTCTTCCCCGTCAAGGGCCGCGCCTGGTGCTTCGCCCTCCCGCGCGCCTCGGCCGCAGCGTCCGCTGCCGATGGCGCCCTTCCGCCGCCGCCGCCGACTCTGAGGGACCTCTGGCGCGGCATCTCCTCCGGGGGCCGCACGGCGCCGGAGAAGGCCGAGGCCGTTGTCGACTTCGTCGCTGACAAGGTGCCTGGCTCCCACGCGCGCCCTTCTCCACGCTCGTGCGGGTCCCCGTGGCGTGGCGTCGCCTGCATTTGGGTTTTCTGAGGGATTGGTTTCGATGCGCAGATGAACAGGGCGTGGATCGGGTTCGGGAGCGCGCCGGAGGGGTCGATGAAGAGCCGGATCCATAGGTGAGTTTAAGGCTCGGCTGGGATTGATCTGGAGATGGCGAAATGATGCTGGGTCGTTGGGCTTATGCGCCGTCTGCTTTCCGTTGTGTTGCAGCTTCGGGCTGAAGCTGCTCTCCCGGGTGAGGCCGTCGGAGGTGCTCCTGAAGTCCGTCACCAAGGACGTGAGCGCGCTCGAGATCGTGCATCCGGCGAGGTCAGTTGTGATGATGTGATAATCTCTGCATTTCCACTTCTCTCGGCAGAAGTCCGTGTGTATTTAGTAGACGTCTCTTGTTTCCCCCCCCTGTTGTTTAAATGGGAAGAAGGTGCTGTTGGCTGTTGTTGCATTAATGCGCCCTGTCAAAATGTCCTCAGGTTCTGGGGATTTCATTACTCAATATTAGTTGTTAGAGCAATTGGTTGCCATAGGCTTAGCTTATGTACATTGTCAGCAATAAATAACACTTTGGAAGTGACATAACAGGGTAAAAGAAACTATACCGGTGTGACCCTGTTTCCTACTTCTGTACGATGACCTTGTGCTCTAAAGTCCTTAGAATCTCAACCATCTTGCCACCTGGTCTCAGGAGTGGTGACACACACTGGGTTTTGTTGGATGTGCCTTGAAATTGGTTTATGTTGGCGGTCAACAGCTATTTGTGTGTAGCCTTGTGCACGCTCAATCGGTGGTTGCTTGTCTATTTGTTTTCTCCATGATTGTAATCTGTGTTTTTTCTTACTACACAGTATGACTTTTAGGTATGCTTGATCGAGGATAGACGTATACTAATATGGCTGGATTTGTGGAATGTGGATTGATTATGGAGTAGTAAGGCAGATAGACTGGGCTCACCCTCCGAAGAGGCTCTTAGTTTTTATGCTTATTTCTCCATAAAACCAAATGAATCTGCCTTACTCTGTTATATAGAGTCAGCCTAACACAGCTGACTAACATACTGCTGTTTCTTCTCCTCTCAAATAACTTATGCAACTTAAGCAATGAATTCAAACAAACTTGAACAGACTCTCAACTAGGATAAGCTTAGGCACTGGTAGACACCTCCTGCTGCTTGCGTCGTGAGTAGGTCTTGCCGATGAAGGTATCCACAACATATATGTTGTCCATGCCAGTTGTTATTGCACATAGCATAAGCCCCATAGGACCTGGAAAATCACTTTGTAGCACTGACTGCATTAACTTTAAATGATGTGATGCGGTTGATACTTGACTTCCATGTCAAGTCCTTTAAAATCAAATTGAGTGTCTGTTACAACTTACAAGCCATCCTGTTGAAATAACACCAATTTCAGTACTTTTATGTGAATGTGACATGCATTATTTTTCCTTTACATTTTAATCCCTCATAAGCGTGTCCTGCAAAATAGCCAGCTATTAGTTTGGCTGTCTTTATTTTCACCCTATCTCATGAAGTTGCCCCATTCTCTTACATAACAGAGTAATCTTAAGCGCTGTTTTTTTTAAAGATAGCTTCAGTAATACGTGTCCACAAGTGCATGGAAACCTGCAACTGAAAGCCTAGCATACTCATTTGGTGTTGGCATCTCACAGGACATGCCTGATAGCATCTTGATAAACAGGTCGTAGATGTCATTTAATTTTCTTGGTTTTAGATCTCAAAATCTTGTCTTTGAATTTGTAAGATAGGTTAGTTATAACTTATAAGTATTTGCAATTTACATTCTATGTGTTTATCTGCAAATTGTTTGGAGAATGTTAGTTGCGAGTTAATACTTTATTTACTAAGGCTTTAGGGTATTCATATGACTCTTTGTAAGCAGATAAGTCAGCATCTTTACTTTGCTAAATAGAGTAACTGTGTGGTAAACATTACTTCTGTGCTTATGCCTTCTTATTTGTTGTGTATACTATGCTTGTTTTACAGTATATTACCCCAAGAGCTGAGAAATGAGTCATTTGTCAATTTTCATATCATTTTTAATCATTGTCTTTGTTTGTAATTGTGTGCCCTCATGGATGCAGTACTAATCATATGCTTGACGTGATTTAGAAGTTAGCATATGAGCTTTAAGAGTCATTACCCTCAAAAGAAAATCTCTAAAAACCACTATGGTACTACCAAGCATCACTTGCCAAAGTCTTCTGGCTGCCAGTTGCCAACACGGTTGGCCAGCACTTTTTTGTACTCGCACACCTTCATTTATATTTATATATGCTTGTTAAATTCTAAACTGCAATCTCTTATGCAGCATAAATTCTCGTCTTGTGCGTCGACGGTTGCGGCATATTGCTGTTAGGTGAATGCTTGATGCCCTTAAACACACACATTGTGCATTGTCTAGTTTAATTAGTATATTTTCTGACCCTTTTGCTTGTGCATTGTTTCTGACAACCAGGGGTGCGTCAGTTCACAAGAAATTTCTGTATGGTTCAGTTTGTTTGCTTCCAGTTACTAGTGTTTTCACGGTAGGTTTACAATCATTTTTTGGGTTTTGGTTTCAACTAGTAATTCAAAACAATTCTGTCAGTTGGAGGGTTTAATGTTCTCTTCAGATATTATCACTTTAGATTTATTGCTAATTTTACTGTGTCAAGTTTTGGCTAAGGATCAAAGGATGTGACTGTATTCTTCATTATTGCACACTTTTCAAGTTTACATACTTGTACAAGTGGTGTTAACTTTATGGGCTATAACATGATGCAACTGTCTTCTACTTGATTTTTTTCCCTATTGCAGGTACTACCGTTACCAAACATACCATTCTTTTGGGTGCTATTTCGTGCTTATTCTCATTGGAGAGCTCTACAGGTTTGTGAAATCATCCAATTAGTCTTACAAGATTTTGGCTCCACTTGTAAATAAATTCTGTTGTTGTTGTTGTTGTTGTTGTTGTTGTAAATAAATTCTGTGTGCACTGTTTTTCATTGTCACTGTTATGGTACTCATTGATTTGTCAACTATGCACCATGTTTTCTTAATTTCTGCCTTTTGAGTCCATGCGGTTTATACGCTCAGTTTTGTGAAGTGAAAGACCCCCTAAATTGCGCAAATGTTTTATGTTTGATACAAGTTCTTCAATTTACCAGTCTAATATGTTAGGTACTATACAGACGTCCAGATGATGACTGGTATGGCGTAGGGACCGGAGGTTGTAGCGGTGTGTGATGTGAGGCCGAGGCTTGAAGGCACGACGGCGTACAGGCGGCGTCGTGTTCGTAGTCGATGAACAGCTAGGGCAAAAGCTCGATAGCAAGGCTGGGTGCCCAAGGGAGATAGTATATATCTCAATCCCAGGCTAACTCAATTCATTATGAGGGTTTGATACTCATACACCAGGTCCTGCCGTACTGTAACCTAACTCAACTTACTAAGCCAACTAACAGACTTGATAGGCTAACAGACTCGATAGATAACACTAACAGACTCTCAATCTCCTAACCTGCTGAGACTCCTGACCAAATACGACTACTTGACAGACACCGTGGCCAGCCTAGCCACTTTGCTTGTTCCTTCTCTTGTACACATTCCCGTACATAACAATGACACTATTGGTATTTGTTTATTGTTTCTTCTTAGGTTTGCCTGATGTTTATTTTGGTATAGGGAAGTGAGAGGCTCCAGTTACTAGTTTCTGACTGCTCAGATCAGTGGAAAGTACTTGAGAAGGAGAAGATTAATTCAGTAAAGGATGATAACCCCAGTGAAAATGCACGGTATTCTCCTTGGGTAGGTTGCCGCAACTTTACATATGAGTAAGACTTTCATTTTGTTGCATCCTTGGGGCAGCTTTGCAATGAGGCAATGTAATGGGCAACTGGAATTTTGATCATCTTTTGAAACTTCTCCTGCTAATTGAACTAACATGGTTTCTGCTCCCTACACATCTTATTACATGCAGTGTTTCCTTAATGGTGTCATTTCTGATCAAATATAAAATCTTGCATTATAGATGGAACATAATAACCATATAAGTCAGATATTTCAACACTGTTGGTAAATTGAGTGTTAGAATGGCATTATCCTAGCCATTACTAGTCTTCCTATCTCAGTCATTACTGGCACTAATAGCAGATCATGTCTGCATGTACTTTTATAGACTGTATTAATTAGGCTAGATTAGAGGACATTAGGAGGATAGCTTTGATTCTTTCCTTGCATGTACACTCACTGTTGTATAAGTACAGCCTACAGCAATAGAGAATTCATTCCACCTAATTGCCTATCTTCTTTCACTGAGGTCCTATCACTTACGTAATGCAATCGTGTCGCGGAGGCCTGGATGCAATGTCAACGAAGCATCTGTCAAATTATGCCATGGGAGCATCTTAGGCTGTTGCATTGTTTTGGCTGTAGTTCTGTATTCAAATGTTCCCAATGAGCCACCTTTCTAAATGTGTTCATGCCTCTTAGAATATGCACAAATGAGTAAACATACTACCTTGCTGGGAGGTAGCACAAATGAGTAACATACTACCGTGCTGTACTCGAACTACTATAAATTTGCCTTTCTGGTATAAGTTAAGATTACATGGGCCACATCAGCTCCCAATCTTTTATGAAATGATTGCATAGCCAATGGCAAACACACCTGCATAGATCCATGTTTTGTATTATACGGTAAATCATATTGCGAGTGTAATACATGTTCTCTGAGAGAGGTGGCGGAACAAAGGGCTGTTCGGGTGTGGGCGTGTTTTAAATGAAATCGCTAGATTTCAATTACTTCTATTCCCAGCATTTCTACTTAGTTAATGTGTTTTTTTTTCATGAACAGAAGCTGCGGCCATCAGAAAAGCTTGACAGGTTTCTTGAGAGTAAAAACTTGGATGAAGGTTTGGACTGTGATACCATTTTGAGTATATGCCAGGAGTATGATTTGGACAAGATCGATGTTCTCAAGTACAGGGATCTTCCGTAACCACATCCAGATTGTTTCTCTTAGGTTTATAGGGTAAAATTCTTCTGCTAGTGAGATCAAGATTAAGGGTACAAGAGTTGCATGGACCCACTAACAATTGGCGGTCAAATGAGAAGTTCTTTTAAATAGCTTCAGTTTTTCTTGTTATGTATCAAACTAGTCTGCCACTAGTGCAATGATCTCAGAAACTAAGAGGACATACGAAACTGCTGAAGCCCAGGGCAGGTGTTCCCACAGTGTAAATAGAGATGCAGTTGTCATTTTGCTAGCTGCATACTTCCTCTCCAACCCCCGTCAGAATTTTTTAGCTGGGATCAATGAACGACAAATACAAGAGTAGGGTTGAGAATTGAGATTGACCATCCGGAACGTTATTTTTTTTTTGTGTTTATGGCTCCCAATCAATCTTTGGTTGTATTTGAATCTTGTACTGGGATCCAATGCATAATCTTCTCGGTTTGGAGGGATTCTAGAGCTTTGATCTCTGAGGTGCTTTTTCTGCACAAATGCATGACTAGCTTTATATCTGGACTGATGTAGCTGCTGATTGATTTCTATCGGTATCACAACGTTGTATTCTGATTTGAAGTGCGACGATTGGTGATGATTTGAAGTGTGACGATTGATGATGAGTGATGAGATTGGATCAATTCAGGATGGGGCTAACCACCATCTCGTGCCAAGATTGTCCACAGTAGTGAATGGTCCTGTGGTTAGTGGGACGTTACCCATCAGGGGTTAAACCGTCGCTACCCACCAGGTTCAAACCCTGGTGATCGCACATTTTTTGGATTTTTTTCCAGAAAGTTTTAAGGTACACGCACACGTGCATATTCGGTGGTACTATGTGTTTTCCATGCACCGGAGGCGACGTGCCTCTCAATTTTTTCTTTGCGTGTGTACGGACGCGAACGCGTGTATGTGCTCGTGGTGTGAGTGTAGAGTGTGTGGGTTGTGTTGTGTGTGTACCTGATAAAAAAAGATTGTCCACAGTGTCCCGAAATCAGCAGAGAAACCACGCCATGGATGTCTACCTGGAAAAGAGTGTGTGGGTTGTGTTGTGTGTGTACCTGATAAAAAAAGATTGTCCACAGTGTCCCGAAATCAGCAGAGAAACCACGCCATGGATGTCTACCTGGAAAATTCCTCCATACTAGAAACAATGCGCCGCAACAACCATGAAGTTAGCCCTGCATCGCATAATCCAAGCATAGTTTTTTACTGTTGGTCGAATAATTACTTGACGTTGTAACCATAATTTAAAATAATGAGATATATTATACAAATATGTTGTTCCCATGTGCAACGTCTGACCGTTATTATGTGTTTTCCCCTGTTTCTAGACCTGAATCTTACTGCTTCCTTTCACCCATATCTGAATCTCACTTTGGTCCTTATTATGTAAAAAAAAAGGCCCAGCCAGTTGATTGATTAGAAAAGGAAAGCAAAAATGCGCATTCTGGGCCAGGCCTGGTCAGTTGACTGTTGCCAGCCCACCAAGCGTACTGGTCCGATATGCTATAATCTCCTTCCCCGATTGCTACAACGGGTGCTTTTCCTCTGATGATGTTAGCTATTGTTCGTGTGCCCAATATCATGCCATCACTTCGATCATAAAGATCTTTTTGTTTTGTTTTTGGAACTTACTTAGGGTGTTTGGTTTCTCCTCCTAAACTTTAGTCGTTGTCCCATCGAATATTTGGACATGTAGTATTAAATATAAACTAATTGCACAACTTGTGACTAATTTACGAGACGGATCTTTTAAGCCTGAGTAGTCCATGATTTGACAATGTAGTGCTACAGTAAACATATGCTAATGACGCGTCTCGTGGAGTAATGACGGATTCTGTAATTTGTTTTTTTATTAGTATCCAAACACCTCATGCGAGACCCTCACATGACACCTCCTAAATTTTAGTCCCATCGGATTCGAACACCCCCTTAATCTTACTAGTGCCTTTTAGGTACATGAATCTCATTTCTTTCATTTCTTTTTTGAGGGAACACATGAATCTCATTTTGGTGTTTCGTCTTCCTGTTGTGCTTTCAGTAAAAAAAAAAGGTTGCCTTTTACTCTGACTTTTGACGTACGGATGCACTTGTACTGCTGCCCATTGCCGGCCGCCTTATTTTTTTTTTCGAATACTCAAAAGATTTACGTATGGTTGTATTACCGGCCGTGGTACTTCGACAAAGTCGAACCTAACTTTGACAGCAACGAAGAAAACTATTGTGAAAGGCTGAAAGCTAGCGTCAGAAAGTTTGCATGCATGCGTTCGCAAATAAAAAAAAAGTTTTGCATGCGGGTGTATCGCAGTAGCAGATACTCCCTCCGTCCCATAATACTAGTAGCAGATACTTCCTCGATGGCCCCATCCTCGGCAGGGTGTCGTAGACGAGGAAGGCACGGGCTGGAGAATATGAGAGCGCCGTTGTTCGAGGCGACGGGCAGAGGCGGCGGCGGAGGAGGAGGCGATGGGAGGGGCACCGACTGAGGAAGGCACGAGCTGAGGACCAGTACAAGGGAAGAGCAACCCGCCGGCGCTGCCCTTGCTCTCGGACGGAAGAACCCGCGAGCACCACGTCATGGACGGAGGAAAGGATATGCCTCCGATCCTCCCAGGCTCACATCGTCTATTTTTTCTCTTCTTTTATTCCTAATAGTGGCCGATAGGGAAACGTCCTCTATCGAGGGACGGAGGGAGTACTATTTTATTGTTTATGTAGAGTCGAGATCAACTCATCAGCTTGTGTTTTAATCGTGGTCATTATGGCCGTCGCCGTGGCTTGGGTGAAGCTCAAGTGGGCTGTGGCGCCCGAAAGCGACGCTTGCTCGGCTCCAGCGAACTTTCACGGTCACGCTTTGAATTGCCTGCGCTACCGGCACCGCTACCTCCAGATATTTTGTCCCCCCCCCCCCCCCCCCCCCCCCCCCCCCCCCCCCCCCCCCCCCCCCAAAAAAAAGAAGATACACATGGAACGACACAAGCTCTATAGAATTTTGCGATGTACTACCTTTGTCTCTAAAAAAATGTAACTATAAGTTACGTGCCACTTTGAGTGCTTTATGTTTAACTAAATTTCTAGTAAATAATATTCATATTTATGGCTCTAAATTAATTTATTATGAAAATACATTTCATAATTAATCTAATAATATTTATTTTATATTATAAATATTTATAATTGGTCAAAGGTGATATACTAAAACATGATACTGTTACATAATGTATTCTTTTAAAGACGGAGGGAGTAGCACGTAGTGCAAGGTCAGCAAAGGTCAAACATGTCGGGCCTGTTTATATGTAACGTAGAGATTTTCCATGAGTTGTTGGTGTAGGAAAATAAATAAGAAGGCATGATCCGATAGTAATCCCCGAGTACAAGCAAGTGTTGGGGATTTAGGGAGGGCAAGATCTGGCTGGCGCGATTGTTTATGTACATCTCCTTCCTGGTGTTTTATCTGCATCGTAGTCTTCTTGCCGGCTGGCGAACCGCCAGGTCCCTCACCAGCAGCGCGTGACACGCGAGCCCGTGCCCCGCGGCGGCGACGACACCAGGGAGGTCTTCCACCGGTAACTTGATCCAGGGACTGGAGTGGATGGAATTTGAATGCCCGGGAGGGAATATGTCAACAGACCCAACTGGCCCGCAATCCCGCATGCGTTTGCCAGGCCGGCCCAGCAAGCAGAGGTGACGAGATGACGCACGACAACACAGAGCCTTGACTAGTTGAGTATACGGTAGTATGTTATTACCATACAACAACTACTAATGCTATTAACAACATATATACGTACAAGCGAAACAAAATTTTGAACATAGTTATTTTTATGTAAAATTTTTGAACATAGTAATTGTCCCAAGTGTGCAAGAGCAAAATCACAGCGTTCAGTTCACGACTAGTAGTGACTAGGAAGGAGGGATAATAACGGGAAAACAAGTTACTTAGAGCAACTCCAACCGAGCTCTCGTCTGGACTCCTATCCTTCTTTTAGGGGCTCAGGACTTGAAAACATAGCTCCAACCGAAGCCTCATCCGGCCCCCGATGGATGACACATTCTCATTCCTCTCTCCTAAACCCCCAGATGTAGGAGTCCCTCATCCTCTCCCCTACCCCTCATTCCTCTCTTGTTACAAGGCTGACAAGTGAGCCCAATAAGTAGGACACATGATAATATATTATAAAGTAGAAAAGTTTTAGGGGATCGGTTGGAGCGTGCTAAAAAGTAGAAGTTTGAATATGGATGAGGGACTCTCATTTCAGGAGATAGGGGGCCAAAATTCGAGGAATAGGTTGGAGTTGCCCTTAGCCACACCGTTCACGACGTCGTAGCGGAGCAGGCCGCTTGAGCACCGCGCGGTAGTAGCCCACCCAGGCCCAGAGGCGGTCGGCGAAGGATTGAAAGGTCCTTGTTTGGTTTTGGTAATTGAGTGACAACCTAGGTGGACTAATTGTGTTTATGTGAGATACATAGGTAATTAGTCCACAGGTACATGTGTGTGAGCAACATGTGAAAATGGCTTGGAGATGTTGCAAAGCTCACACATGTGATGATGAGGGAGCTTAAATGCACATGAGACATGACATTGAGTCATGTGATCAAGGTGAAGAAGATCAAGACAAGACTTGGCTTGATGGACCGGTTGCAAGCGTGAAGGGCAAGTCGAAGGCTTTGCAGCAATGGACCACGTGGCGGTGAAACTTGAGCAAGACTTGGCGCCGATGGACGATGGCAACGGTGAAGAGCAAGTAAAGTCAAGATCGATGAACCAATATGATCACGTGATGATATGAAGTGGATCATATCATTGTGATCATGTTGGTGCATGTGTTACATCGACGTTGGAGGAGATGGAATGGAATGCGCAAGGCAAAGGTATAACCTAGGGCATTTCATTTTACCGGTCATAGGTGTGTAGAGAAGTTTATGACCGGGTTTAGGATAGATGGCCGTACTATCAAGAGGAGCAAACTTGTTTGCATATCAGTCATCTAGTGCCACTCGAGTGATCTAACTTTGCATCGTCGCTAGGATCGAGTGGCGTGACAAGTTGAGTGGCTAACATCCTTTGGAAAATGATTATGAAAAGCTAACACACATACACATGGTGGTGTACACTTGGTGGTGTTGGCACATTTACAAAGGAGATAGAGTTGGAGTTGATATGGATCAACTTGGTGAAGAAACTCCACCGGCGGAGTGTCCGCCCGTAGAGTGCGGACAGTCTGACGGTGCCACCGGCGCCCTACACAGAAAAGACAGAGTCTCACTGAGTGCATCGGACGCTGTCACTGGAAGTGACCAGACGCTGGCAGGGCGCGTCCGGTTAGGCTGACGCATGGTGACGCAGGAGCTGGAGTATGACCGAACGCTGGGTTGCGTCCGATCACGTGCGACCGGACACGTCCGGTCAAGGTCGGTACCTTACTGTAAACGACCGGACGCTGAGGGTCCAGCGTCCGGTCAGTTGAAGCTGCTGCGTCCGGTCAGAAGATGACTGTTGAGATTGGAAGAATGTCGTTGAACGTAGGTGACACGTGGCTGTCATCAGGCGACCGGACGCTGAGGACCAGTGTCCGGTCAACATGACCGGAGCGTCCGGTCGACCCGACAGTTGCCCAGTGAAGGAGTAACGGCTAGTTTAGCCCTTGGGGCTATAAATAGAAGTGGCCTTCGGCCATGGCTAGAGCTGAGCACCTTGGGGGGACTTTGTGTCCATGCTTGAGAGTGCTTGGGGGCCCTCCATCTCACACATACTAGATAGCGATCATCCGATTGTGTGAGTAAGCGATTCTAGTACGATTGCATCGTGAGGTTGCATCGAGTGGCACTAGGTGATCGAGTTGCAAGCCGGTGGTGCTTGTTACTCTTGGAGGTTGCCACCTCCTAGACGACTTGGTGGTGGTCTCCGTGGAAGCCCGCAAGAAGCTTGTGCGGTGCTCCGGAGAAGTGCTTGTGAGGGGTACTTGTGCTCGCCCCGCGGGAGTCGCGAAGAGCAACTTTAGTAAAGCGTGTCATTGAGCTACCCTCACTCAAGGGGTAGGTTCTTGCGGCGCCCGACGTGCGGGCTTAGCGGGTGATGCTAATTAGCCGCCGAACCACCAAGTGAGCGGTCGACACAACGGGGACTAGCGTGTTGGCAAACACGTGAACCTCGGGAGAAAAATCATCGTGTCAACCTTGTTCTTCCCGTTGGTTTGCATCCCTATTACACAAGCTTGCAATTACTTTTATACATATTTAGCTTGTGTAGTTGCTCTTGTAATTAGATAGCTTATGTAGCTTGCTAATTACCTTCTTGCTTGTGTAGCATAGAAGTAGCTTCCTTGCGTGGCTAATTTGGTTTGTGTAACCTTGTTAGTCACATTACTTAGTTTGTGTAGCTAAGTAATTGCGCTCTCTAATTTGACATTGGTTGTCTTGTTATTGAGCATTGCTAGTAAGCTTAGGTGGCTTTGTGCTTTTGCTTACTAGCTTGTGTAGGAGCTCCCTTATTGCTTAAAGTACTAGTGGCATAGGTTTGTGTGACCTTGCTCCTAGAATTGGTTAGGTGAGCTCTAGCTAGTCCGGCATCTTTGTTGCTTGATTAGTACATTTGAAAGGTGCTAGAGAACATAGATAGAGGGGTATAGTCTTGGCTAGACCGATAGTTATAATTCCGCACTTGTTTCGGTTAGCCGACGCGATTAATTTTAGAAAAGACTATTTACCCCCCCTCTAGTCCGCCATCTCGACCCTTACAAGGATGAGCAGTGGGCCATGTCGATGGTGTGTGTGCGGAGAAGCAAAAATTCTGCCGCTGCCATGTGCCCTCTTGACGTGGACAAACGCATCTAATGTCCAGACGTCCCGCGGCTGCTCTGTTTCCCTTAAGGCTGCCGTCGACACAGAGGATGGGTGGACCGAGATAGCAAGGCGCAGAGGACAGGAGCACACGTGTTTCGGTACGGAGCGTCCGGGCATGGATCTCGGCGGCAAATTGGAGCTCGCCAGCGACGTGAAGCTCTGCAGTGCGCAGAAGGTGGCGCCGCACAGAGCTAGACAACGATGCGCATAGGGCAGGATGGGACGCGGTGATGACGTAGAGAATGGGTGGGGGTGGGCGCACGGCGACAATGCAAAGGACGGGTGGGAGCGGCGGCGGCACACAGAGGATGTTGGCTTCCGCACGGACACCCTTGGGGCCCACCGCTGTAACATCGGCGATGTACTAATGAAACATGCTCGGATTACTATTGAAACATGTACAATATCTTTGCTGCAACATTGGTGATGTACTACTGAAACATGCCCAGATTACTGTTGAAACATGTATAATATCATTGTTGAAACATCCGTAAACACAACGCCTGCAACATGCTCTCAAAACGCTTAAAACATAGGTTTGCAACATAGGCTTTCAGAGCAACATCTCATTCTGCTTGGGCGAATGAAGGCTCAACGGCACGCAAGAGCTCAACGATGGTGCGTGGAACTCGCCGGCAACGCGGAGCTCGGCGGTGCGTAGAAGCCGACGCTGCACGGAGCTGGGCAACGGCGTGCAGAGCACAGGGTGGGGCGGGCGTGATGGCATAGAGGACGGGTGGGGGTGGAGGCGACGTCGCGCTGAGGGCGGGATGGGGCACGTCGACGACGTAGAGGACAGGTGAGGGTGGCGGCAGTGACGCTCAGACGACACACGTATTTCGGAATGGCTCGGGGCGTATCATCATCGATCTTGATACACATAATATGAGAACATATGTCCTTGATGAAGACGGAAAAATTGCATTCGTGGTGTGCGCACTTGCTTAGTCATGTTCAACGTGTTAGAACAGTGACCGAGTTGTTTATCAAAATTACAATGGAGACAAAACAAAAAATGGTCGAGATAAAAACAAGCGTCAAGTCCAATTTACCCTTGAACACTGAACTAGTCTCGTGAAGTAGTTTTTTTCCTGGCTTCATCTCTACGAGCAGCTTTAACAACGAAGTTAAAATTGTTTCGGTAAACCGTTTGTCAAAACAACTTTACATGTAGATCTCTTTACAATATATTCTCACAAAATCCCACGCAAGACCTACTAGAGCGAGTTAAGCTAGGAAAGGCTACTATTTTCAGTCTAATCCATATAGATCTCTCATGAGAGCATGTTTTAAGGAACTTCACATGCAAAACTATTTTGAAAATACCTGTTTGATACAATATAACTTCAAACGGCTCGTGAAGCTACTGGAGAAGCTATGCCAAACATGACTAAAGTTGAGAACATCTTGAACTCAACACCAACACATCTTAAACTTTTACAACAAGTAAAACTACCCCATTAAATTGTTCCCAGTGATTTTGAGGATAGTTTTGATTAACGTGGTACATATATACGTGACATGTGTGTCATGCATATCATCTGTTTTTCAGTTCATAATGATTTTATTGAAAAAAAACTAGATACTTTTAGATCTTATCGAGCATTACAACTTTGATGTAGATCATGTCTGGATCTAAGATTGGTTAAAATTAAAGTTTTAATAAATATCAAAATATGATAGCTTAAAATGGTTATTTGAACCTCAAAACTACCTTAAGCCAAAAAAAGTTGTCAATTACAATGTTAAAGGTTATGTTAAGAGCCACAACTTTAGTATAGACTTTGTGAACATCCGACGTCGTTTGAAAAATTTAGAAAATTGAATTTGAAATCTAATAAATTAAAAAGAATTCGGGTTTCTATATGATCTCATATTAAAAAAAGTTATCAACTACTTCCTCCGTTCCAAATTATAATTCATTTGACTTTTTTGACCCCAAGTTTGACCGCTCGTCTTATTCAAAAAAATATATAAACATAGTCAAATTTAAGTCATTTTTGAAGAACTTTTGTTAATAAAGCAAGCCACGACAAAAGAAGTGATATTCAGCACAAATTTTTGAATAAGACGAGTGGTCAAACCTGAGATAAAAAAAAGTCAAACGAACTATAATTTAGAATAGAATTAGTACGATATAAATATCCATTATGAATGAATTATTTCGATATATGAGAGACCACATCAGATGTGAGCTCCTCCGCTGCCACGTGAGCAAAAAAATACGAGGAATCACGTGGAAATGGTTAGGTTAGGGGGTATCTTACCCTGTTTTAAAAATTATGCTGCGTATGTTGTTTGGGAGAAAAGTTCAAGGGTGTTTCTTTCTTCTTCTTCTTCTTAAATAGCGACTAGTTCGTGTGGTAAATTGGACTTGACTCTTAGAAAAAAAAATGCGGAGACAAGAGCTCATGTTGTGCTTGGGGATATCGATCGTTGAGCGCCTCTGCCATGGTGGACACCGTCCCGTCCCTCCTCCCCATCGGCACGCGCTACGACGGCCCACCCCTGCCAAGTCCGATGGAGGATGCACCGAGAACATGAGCGCTTTATATTCGTCAGCTCAAGGTCTGCTATCATATAAGGGTGCAGTACAGCCGTACAGGAACGAGATGAGCTTACGCACAATGGCGACTGACGGGTCGCGGGCGGCGAGCGGCGAGCGGCGCAGGAGATGACGCCGGGGGCCGGGGCACGCCTCCTCGAGGAGGGCCTTGACGCGGTCGACGAAGTCGAAGCCGCGCAGCGTCAGGCTCGGCGGCGCGTCCTTGTCGGCCACGCTGCCGGCGGTGGAGTTGAGCAGGACGGACGCGTCGCAGCGCTGGCCGGGAGTCCGGGACGTACATACCCTGACGAAGCAGTCGTGGAATGAAGCGCAGCCGGAGCAGGGCGGCGGCGACGGTGGGCACGCGGCGGACGGACGTGCTGCCGGACCAAGTGGCCGATCATCCGCTCCACGCTGGAACAGCTAGTTCTCTCGGCGTAGAACTGGAACCCCATCCTCGGCTGCCTGCTTGCGCCGGTCGCGCTGCTGGCCACTCCAAGAACCATCCTTGGATGGTGGTGGCGTGTCCTCACACACGCATGGTGTACGCATGCTCGTACTCGTAGTCGTAGCCTCTTGCACGCCCAGCAAAGCCGATTTCCCTCCGTCCCACGACCATGAACATGGTTGCTCTTGTGGGAACGAATGTGAAGAATGACGGGAGGCTTAGCTTGTTTGTGTGCAGGAGGAAGAAGAATGGATGGATAAGGATGTACTGTGACATAAAAATCCCTCTTTAGTAGTGATTGGTAGAGTACAAAATGAAGGATACCTAAACAGAATTTGTTCAATGTGGACGCTTGTCGATCACCTCCTCGCCTCTTGTGTCGTCGCGCGCCAAGTCTGGCATCGGCTGCTGCACAGCATTGGACTTCAGAGCCTTGTACCCCAACCCACCTCCACTCTCTGCGATTGGTGGCAGCGGGCACGCAAGTTGGCGCCCAAGGCGGCCAGACGTGGCTTCGACTCGGCAGTATTGCTCATCACCTGGAACCTCTGGAAGGAGAGCAATCGCCGGACCTTTGATGGCGTCTCACGGACTTCTGCCCAGCTCTGCAACATAATCCTAGAAGAAGTGAATGCCTGGGTTGGCGCGGGATTCTCCAGCCTCTCGTCGCTACTGGCGATTCAACGGTGGGGAGCTCACTGTTCTCGTCGCACAATTCGTTCTTTAGTTAGTACAGTGGCGTGAGTTCCACCGTTTATCCGGTGCCTTCTGTTTGTGTGCTTCCCCATCACTATGTGGCATCTCGCTAACCGGTGATGATGGACGTGTATCTAAACTTCTATCTTCTACTTAATGAAACACGTGCTAAGCACGTTCCCGAAAAAATTCAATGTGGACGCTCAAATAAATGATATGGCCGGTTTTGCACAAGCCTACATGATCTTTTGGATTCAGCAACTAGCCATTAGAACCCAGCAACATATCAACAAACCAATGTTAAGCTGTAAAGCCGGAGTAAAAAAAACTAAGCTTAATTGCCTGACAGAACCTCAAGTTATTAACAACATCTAGTAAGAAACGGTAGGTAGACAGCGAGAACCTGGAGGAGATATATCCGAAAATATCATCCAGATCTGATGATATCTAGAATAAGCATAGAGGAAGCAAAGCAGCTTAGAGCCCACGGTGGGGTCGATGATTTGGTCTATACGAAGTAAGGGGTAAGAACCATTGGGACATGCCTTGTTAAGACCCATATAACACAACCAGAATATAAAATTTCTCTTAGTGAGGTGGGGGTTCTCCTAGTATTTTGGCATTCAAAATTTAGTATACATTTTTCCTACTAAATGCCTCCTAGTGAGATTTTTATGTGCCATGACTAGTGGTAGTGTTTTATTACTACTTAAAAACACTAGGAGAATTACACCATTTGGTAGTGTAATCAACACACATTCTCTATTTATTGTTCTTTTTAGGTACAAAGACCGTATTTGTTAACCAGTCTGGATACAAAACCTCCCTGATGAACCCTGCGTCGAGGAGCTTGGCTAGCTACTTCCTCTTCTATTGCTCTGCGTTTCTCATCGTTGAATCTTCTTAGGCACTACTTGACCGGTTTTGCATGGGCTTTTATTCTCAAGGAATGTTTGGTGATTTCCCTCGGGATCCACAACATGTTGGAAGGTTTCCATGCGAAGATGTCCCGATTTTTGACGAGGAACTTGATGAGCGCGTCCTGTTGAGCCTGGTTCAGGTTCTTCCCTATGTTGGTGGTTTTGCTCTCGTCCTCCTCCTCAAACCGAACCTTCTTCGAGTCCTCGCTAGGCGTAAACGCCAGAGGCGTTGAGGGACCTGACGGCGCGAATTGAACGAGTGATGCATCCTTCTGTTTAGACAACTGCAGCTTGAGCTCCTGATGCATGGGCGCCGGTCTTGAAACCCCCGAGTCCTAGCCTGGCATGATCTCATAGTTGAGTTCACGTTCGTCAGGATCAAGATTACAGACGCCATTCTCGACCGTGATGACACCATGAGGGCTTGGCGTCTTCATATTCAAGTAGGTATAATTCGGGACAGCCATGAATTTGACAAAACATGGTCTTCCCATCACGGTGTGGTAGGAATCCTCGAAGTGGACAACCTTGAAGGAGAGTATCTCATGGCGGTAGTTTACCATGTCGCCGTATGTGACTTTTATATTGACGATGCCCAGAGGCAGCATGTACCATCCTATGACTATTCCGCAAATTGGACCCCTCACGGGGCGTAGCTTGTCGATGCCGATCTTCATCTTCTCGAAGGTGTCCCAATAGAGGATGTTGGTGTCGCTCCGTCCATCCATGAACGAAGATCTTGGTGACCCACACGGTTTTGATCACCATGCTGACTATTAGAGGAAATCAACTGGCATCGATGATGTGTTCGGGGTGGTCGGTCTTATCAAAGGTGATCGACCACTCGGACCATGGCATTCGAGGTGGGGTTGCGGGTGCCACAGCGTAAACCTCTCAGTGTGCCAGGTTTTGACCCTTTTGATCTGGGTAAGCTTTGGGTCTGTCAAAGATGATCATGACGCTCTTGGTGTTTTGATACTAATTATTCTCCTTACGACGTTTGACTTTGTTGGGGAGACCTCGCTCGGAGGGTAGCTAAACGATGCAATCTTTGGAGAGGTGGGTTACCGGGAAACCATGATTCTGATATGGACTATTCATGATCTGGCTGAACTTGACCTGGTGACCTTGCTCCTTTTTGTGGCCAATGTTTTGGCCCTTGTGCTTGCGATCTCTCTCTGTTATCCTAGGGGACCCAACCCTATTAGGGGTGACTATAGCGGCCTGGCTGAGCCTCCAGGCGTGAATCGCAATGATGTTCCTAAGCCTGCTAGAGAATCTAGGTAGGACATAGCCAGGTAGCAGTGGCGGATCCATGTCGCTGGTCTAGCATGGATCCTGCCAGATCTTGAATGCGATGTCAAGGAGGTAGCGGTTAATGTGCTGGGCCAACTGGAGTGGCCCTGCCTCCATTACGCTTCCAAGCTCGGCGAGGTACAAATGATCAAACGATGGCTGCTCCGTTGCTTGCACACATGGTTTAGGACCTTGCATATGCAAGTTCCCAAACTGATCGAAGGCAACACCGCCAGGGTGTTGTTGTTGTTTGGCCGCATCTGGTTGGTGCCGTTGTCGACCCTGGTGAGAGAACCATTCGAAACACAATAAATTTGTACACGAAAGGCCCCTACCTGGCACGCTAACTGTCAGAAGAATTAGCTCCGAAAATACCTAGCCGCTATTCACGTAAGATGAATTAGATGGGTAGCACACAAGACACATGGATTATACTAGTTCAGGCATGTGGTGCCCTACGTCCAGTTGGGTGTTGCTTCTTCTCCGTATTCGTGTGCTCGGTTACAGGGGCTGTTGCGTGTAGCTATGCTCTAGAATGTAATGGGATCTCGATCGGGGGCCCTACCCCTCCTTATACAAGCCGGGGGGTAGGGTTACAATGGATCTGATCGGCTAACAGGTTGGCTTCCTAGTTTGTTACATGGAATGACAACAGAATGATTCTATCCTATCGTGTGGCACTAGATATCCTCAGAATGACTTGACCTCCAAGTTGGTTGATTCGCTTGGCCCTCATCCTTCGTAGTCTTCGGCCCGGTTGATAGGCATGGTCGAATATATGGGCGGTGTAGGTACCCTAGACCCATATATCCGATAGGGTGGTCGGCACCTTGGGACGGAGAGCCATGACCATGATGATCCCTCGGTGGAAATCCCGCTTAGATCTACTAGGTGCCGGATCATCTTCCAAGGCTGAGGGGGTGCGTCAGGCGATGCTGGCATGCGGTCAGGCTGAACAAGCACCGAATTGAGCTTGGTCGGTGCTGCTCCTCTAGCGTGCGTCGGTCTTGCTGCCTCAAAGCAGTGGGGTGAGGACATCTCCTAGTAGAAAACTTGGTGATGATCTTGCCACGACTTGCAATGGTATTGGTGGAGTAGGTGAGCACTATGACCCGATCTTGCGTGTGGGTGCCCATCATTTGTAGAGCAATGTGCTCTGCTATTCTCTTCTCTGCCATATGAAATGCATATCTCCAGCTCCTTTCTTGATTCAGTTGGCAACATGCAACATCTTAGACTACATACATATACATGCCTACAACACTCCTACAAGTTCAGAAATGCATAATTGCTAGCTGCTTGTATTTCTCTGCAAATTGTTTGCACCAATGAACTCTTATTTGTATGCATAAAAAATTATAATTTAGGCTTTTTATATTCCAAAGTTCAGAAGGAAAAAATATTTTCTATGCTGTGATGATCTAGGCATTGCACAAGGCCATCGCCAAGCAATTCAAAAAACCCTGGATGTACCCACTATTTATTCACACTTCTATATTCACCATCTAGTTCTTACACTTTCATTCACATGACAGGATTAAAAAAATGCCACATGTCTGCGCACACTAAGATCCTTATATTCATAGACACAATTGTATTAACACTAAACACAAACCACCACATGAACATTGATTGTCTGTACATGGTGCCCATTCTGCCCAGCAAATATGAAAAATTCTTACATCATGTACATAACAATGGACCAAAGATTGTCTTCAGCGATTAGCTACTGTCACAGGCTAGGGAAAGCTATAATATGGTTATAATACCATAATACAGTTTCTACCAAAACACCTCCTGGTTAAAGTGACAAAAAAATTAAGCACCATATCCAGCTATCCATTGACTCCACCAGAGCTATAACTTCAGTTCCACTCCATCAGTAGGATCCCGGCATGCACAACTGGTGCCTCTACACCACACTCAGGAAGAGCTGACCACCTAGTATATACACTCAGACAGTTAATATAAGAACTAGTATTGTTAGCGTCAACTATGCATGTATCTTAGAACATCTACCCATTTCACTCCAAGGTTGAATCAACAATAACACAAATTGGAGGGAATCTAACAACTATGTATCTGTATCTTAGAAGATCTATCTATTTCACTACAAGGTTGAGTCAACAATCACATAAACTAGAGGAAATCTGGTCACTTCTTTGTACAGGACTCCTCCAAGGTTTATGAGGAATCATTTTTTGAGTTCTTTGTACAGGAAGCCTCCAAGGTGTATGAGGAATCATTTTTAAGCACAATAAGTCATTTCTACCAGGTTATGCCTCATTTTTGCATGAACCAAATCTTTGACAACAGGAGGTGCACATCGATCAATTAGTTTTGTTTTAAACTCCAACCAGTAAATCCTCCTCATCTCAGTAAATCGATCAAAGTAATCACAAATGTTATTTTGTTCACCTTCTTTAACTTCCCCTCTTCATCACGCCCTACCCAGCTAGCACTTAGGGGAACTTCTATCACTACATCTCTAGTGTTTTTTTATTGGGGTGGTGATTTTCCATCTAAAAGATAACTGACCCTATGAATTACTTTAAATGTATAAAAAATAGTTATGTACTCAAAATGAATTCTTGTTATTACTATCAAGGGTTGCCCCTTAAATTATAGCTGTCTTTAGAAAATGAAATGAGACGATGCGATTGTTTGCAGCATTTTCGTAAGACACTTCTTCACAACATTTGTGCGCTATTTCAAATGCATCTTGCATAGCTAATCGACCTGGCCTATCCGAATATAATGACAGGTAAAAAGTGATCTATAATTAGTGTAAATTTTTGTCATATTTAAATTTAAGAATGTTGTGCTTCCTCTCGCAATATCAATGTGGATGATGCAATTGTAATCTATTCTCTCCATAAACAATGGATTATTTGTTACTATTTAAATGGAGAATATGATCGTAGTCTACAATCCTACTTGATCTTGAAACTATCTTCAAGTAAAGAAAAACTATTGTCGCAAAAAAGTAGAAAAACATCTGTAGCGTCATGTTGTTTACATGCCTTAGTTTGTTGTGAATTGATAATCATGTACTACATAATAATGGATCGGACCATAAAGTAGTGGTAAGTGCCATGGCTAGAAGAACAAATCAAATATTAAGACTGGTTGAATGCTATGTGTTGGTTTGCAACCGGAGAGAGAGAGAGAGAGTTGGAGTGGAATGTGAGGGAGAGAGCCAAATGAGAGATGGGCCAAGCCTCCCCTCCACCTTGCCTTTCCTCCTCTTTATCGAGGAGATGAGAGGTGGAGCTTTTCATTTCCTTCCCCTGATGGGACTTGCAATTACAAATGTGACCTTACAAATTACAATTGGGCCCTAAACACTCACAAATAAGCCCTTAGGGTTGGTAATTGGACCTTTATACACACTAAAGGGGTTTTCTAACATTTTCCTCACCCCTAACACTATGCAACTATCTTTGCTACTTACATTGTAGCTATATACCTTTAGTTTGAGTGTCTATAGTGGCAATATTTAGGTTTTATTGGAATTTTTCCCCAGCCTCTTATGTTCATTCATTGTTGTCCATAACATTTTTTTATTGATGCTTCTTGCTTTGTAGTAACCTTGTAGGTAAGCACTTACCGCTTCATGTTTTATTTCCTACACCCTCGCCACAACAAGCCTCATGATTAATCATGATATATATTTGATGTTATTAGTTAGAATGACCCCCTTGTGCATTGGATAGAAAGATAATATTCTCTGCTATACTTTTGAAGATGAAATAGTCATTTACTACTTATGGTGTTTTGAAGGTTAGGTTCCCTCCATAGTTTTATAGGACATGAGTCCTAAAACCTTCTTGTGTTGCAAGTCATGTAGGTAAATGTCTTGATCACCGTTGTAAGGTCCTAATGGCTAGAGGGGGGTGAATAGCGTAATAAAAATTTTCTACAACAACACTTAGCAAACCGGTTAGACAATTATGAGGCGAAGCAAGTGTTGCGTTAGCCTACTAAAATTGCAAGCCACCTACCACAATTCTAGTTTATATAGTTTCTATCCACACAATAGCTATGTCACTACACTAAGTTAGTGTGCTCTCAAAGACTAACTAAAGAGCCACACTAACCAAACTAACAAGCTCTCACAACTAACTACACTAAAGAGCTTGATAACTAGTTTGCGGTAATGTAAAGAGAGAGTAAGATGGTTATACCGCCGTGTCAAGGAATAAACCAATCAATCACAAAAATCAATATCAATGAAGACCAATCACCTCGGAATCAAATGATGACAATGATTTTTTATCGAGGTTCACTTGCTTGCCGGCAAGCTAGTCCTCGTTGTGGCGATTCACTCACTTGGAGGTTCACGCGCTAATTGGTATCACACGCCAAACCCTCAATAGGGTGCCACACAACCAATACAAGATGAGGATCACACAAGCCATGAGCAATTCACTAGAGGACCTTTTGGCTCTCCGCCAGGGAAAGGTCAAGAACCCTTCACAATCACCATGATCGGAGCTGGAGACAATCACCAACCTCCGCTCGACGATCCTCGCTGCTCCAAGCCGTCTAGGTGGCGGCAACCACCAAGAGTAACAAGCGAATCCTGCAGCAAAACAAGAACACCAAGTGCCTCTAGATGCAAACACTCAAGCAGTGCACTTGGATTCACTCCCAATCTCACAAAGATGTTGAATCAATGATGAAGATGAGTGGGAGGGCTTTGGCTAAGCTCACAAGGTTGCTATGTTAATACAAATGGCCAAGAGAGTGAGCTTGAGCCGGCCATGGGGCTTAAATAGAGAGCCCCCATGAATAGAGTCGTTGGGCTCCTCACTGCACTGAACACGGGGCGACCGGACGTGCAGGTCAGATCGATCGGATGCTGGACCCCAGCGTCTGGTTGCGCGATGTGTGCCACGTGTCCTCTGCTTCAAATGCTGATCGCGTGATCTCAACGATCATCAGTACATTTATGTTGTGACCGGAAGCGCTGCTTGAACGTGACCGAACGCTGGACCTCAGCGTCCGGTCATTTTTAGTAAGCATCAAGAAGCGAGAAATCACGACCGGACGTGTCCGGTCATGCTCGACCGGACTCACCCAGCGTCCGGTCACTCAACGCCATCATACGTCATACTGACTGGACTCAGGCCCTGAGCGTCCGGTCATTTTCACGCCAGCATCCGGTCATGAGACTGAAACCGCATGCTCACTGCAACCACTGACCGAACGCGCCGGTCCTAACGAGACCAGCGTTCGGTCACTTATAGTGACCTCCGTCTTTTCTGTATAGAGCGCCGGTGGCACCGTCGGACTATCCACGCTCTATGGGCAGACACTCCGCTGGTGAAGTTTCTTATCCTTGCTCAAATGTGCCAACCACCAAGTGTATCACCTTGTGCACATGTGTGTTAGCATATTTTCACAAACATTTTCACGGGTGTTACACTCCACTAGATCCTAAATGCATATGCAATGATTTAGAGCATCTAGTGACACTTTGATAACCGCATTTCGATACGAGTTTCACCCCTCTTAATAGTACGGCTATCAAATCTAAATGTGATCACACTCGCTAAGTGTCTTGATCACCAAAACAAAATGGCTCCTACCATTTATACCTTGGCCTTGAGCCTTTTGTTTTTCTCTTTCTTCTTTTCAAGTCCAAGCACTTGATCATCACCATCATCATGTCATGATCTTCATTTGCTTCACCACTTGGAATGTGCTACCTATCTCATGATCACTTTGATAAACTAGGTTAGCACTTAGGGTTCCATCAATTCACCAAAACCAAACTAGAGCTTTCAACCGTGCAAAAACATTTTTCATATGTCTATCTGACATTTTCCTTTCATGGATGTTAGCAAACTGCACAATGTTTTCAGAATTTATGAGCATTCTCCAGACATTATTATTTACTAATTTGGCCCCATAGATGATGTGAATCGTTGGTCAAAGTACAACACAGACAATAAGTAAAAATTTGACATGGACATATGATTTTGCCATCTAAGATGTTGACACCATCTAATTGACATCGGCCATGATGACACCTGAAGCCTCTGATCTATGAGCAAGGGTTTCACCATCTCAGAACTAAGGTGATGGGAACATTGGGAAGCCCATGATCACCATTCAGTTTATTGCACTATGAGTTAGCCTACTTGGTGCTATGTTGTGTCTTGGGCCAAACTTACTCTTCTTGTGTAATGACATTCCATTTCATTTTGCTTATGTTACTTTGTGAAGAATAATGGTACGTTTGTTAACCGTTCTCATCGGTGGACTTAGCCAGCGGTGATGGGGCTATGATGTCTCCTCCCTTGGTAGCCGTGTCAGGTAGAGGAGGCAATGGCAACGCATTGTTGAAGATAAAGCGACTGGAAGATGTCTGGTCGCGCCGAGAGACACACTTCCAATGAGCTTCCGCCATATCTTCCTGCAAGAGAGCAAGAGTGTACACATTATCCAGAGTTTGGGGGCATTGCCCAACAATGACAATACGAATGTCATCATGTAATACCATCAACAAAGCGGGTGACTTAGTAAAGCAAATCAGTAGAGGTGTTGTAAGATGCCAATTGATCAATCAACTCAGCGAACTTATCAACATAAACTTTCACAGTGGTATCCTGGCATATATGGAAGAGTTATCAGATGAGCACGACTAATGTTGATCTTGGCCAAAATGATCATGTAGCATTTTGCAAAACACAGACCACTCGAGTTGCCGAGGTTGGGACTCGATGGATTGAATCCAACGAGCGACAGTGTCGGTAAAGTAAAGACTCGAGAGTTTGACCCACAACGCAGGCTCTATAGAGTACATCTCGGAATAACTTTCAGGTCTAGAAATTCACAATCTAGTATTGTCACCATCAAAAGATGGAAAATTTAGTTTGGGCAAACGCTTGTTATGGTGATCAGGAGGACAATCATGCGTGGCAGACAACTCATATGTAGTGCCATGAAACTTAGGGGTGGAAGGGTGTGGATGCATAACCACCCCAAACTCATCCTCCCGGTGACACCCCAAACTCATCCTCCTGGTGACAGTTGAAATTGCTGTGCCCGATTGGCCGCGCAGCCGTGGTGTCAGCAGATGGGCAGTAAGCGTCCTGCTCGACTTGAGGCAAGAGGTAGAGATGAGGCCTGGAGATGTCATGGACTCATGACATGCTCTGACATGGTGCGATCCCAGTGTTTGGTCAGTTTTCCATCCTTACGAAGGAGATCATCCATCACGCGCCAGGACTCGAGGGTGCCCATCATCGCCGCCTCAATGGCGTGCAAGCTCTCAGAGTCGGTGATGCGACGTTTGAAAAAAGGTCTCGGCCTCGGCAAAGCATCTGTTGAACCAGGTGTTCTGCTCTATGAATAGGCGTTGCATCTCATCCAGAAGCAGGCGTTGCTTCTGATTCATGGCGCCTTATCAACGTTGATGGTGAGTGTAGTGGTGGTGTGGCGGCGGCGGCGGAGGAGGTGGTGGACGCTCCAAATCGAGAAGATCCCCACAAATCGATCAGCGCACCGGGGAATACAAGAGGTCACCGGTGACTAGCAGCTTACTGGCCGTCAGGAACTAGATCAAACCCGCGATTTTTGCTAATCGATCGTTGGAACACAGATCGAAACCGTGATCTAGAATCGACAGTCTCCGATACCATATGTTAAGGGGTAGAGAGCGGAGGAACTAGTCAACTAGAAATGGGGACAAGAAGCAGAACTCATGACAGCATCGGAGGAATTTTTTTTTAAGTTCACTGGGGGGAGACGGAGGACAAATTTGCTATAGGAGAATTCAGTTATCTTTTGCATTGTTGCCCACTCTCTCACGGCTCGTCCTCTTTAGGGTGCCTTTGGTTGGGCTTTTGGGTCCTTCTTTTGCTTCCAAAAGGCAAAAGCCAACCAAAAAAGTGGGAACTAAAAGTTGTTTTTTTAAAAGTAGCTGCTTTTGGGTAGTAAATTTTTTAAAATACCTTGGACCCTGCTTTTAGCTTTTGACTTTCTGCATTTTGAAATTATGAAAATAGAGAGCTGTTTCATAGTTGTTTTAAAGGAGATAGAGATAGGAGGTATGTTTTATACTTGTTTGAATCAAACAGCTTCCAACTTTTCCACAGCCTATAACCCACATCATCGTCTTTTCTACGTACGGTCCACAGTTCACAGTAGCTTTTTCAGAAGCCATATCTCAAACAAACACACCTTATTTTTTTTGAAACGAATCAGGAGAGCTGCCGATTATATTAAAAAGAAGAAAACAAACACTCTGCCGACAGCATGATCCCTGTAGCGCAGCTGCATCTAAGACCCAGAGATCATGCCCAAACTGACCCAAGGATATTAGTGTTTGGACGCTTGACGTGGCCAGTTCGTCTGGGCTCCGGTACGCTTGGTTGCCCGGGTGCCAGATGGGCTACAGTGGCCAGCCCACCAGGTTCTTCAGGTTCAGGTTCAGTTTTAGGCGCTTGGTCTCCATCAGCACTCGTAACACAATGCCATCACCCTGATTGATTCTACAACCAAATGTTCAGTTAAACACCATGATTCCGAAACCCGTATACCTTCGACGTTGGAAGAATAATGCTCGATCGACAAAGCTACTCCATCTTGCATGATAAACAATAGAAATGCGAGAGAAGATGGCCATGCACATTACTATTTAGATAAAATAAAACGACATGGATCAAGGAGGGAGCAGCTGAGTTCATTACAAATGATGTGTCGCGATCACCTTGTGTGGGGCTCGACCTCCCGCACGAGCGCTTGCTTGTGCATCACCACGTCATCGTGGCCAGTGGCGGAGCCAGAAGCTTTTATGAGCTCGGGCGATTCTCATTAAGCAAGAATATTTAGCTATAAAATTACAGAATTCTACAAGGATATAAAGAAAATTTTCTTTTAAACTTTGACGAGGAGCCCGGCCGGCCGCCCGGGGTGGACGGGAGGTGGCTCCGCCAGTGATCGTGGCCACATCCTGGCCATCGCGCGGTGCAGCGTTGGGGCTCAACGGGGTCGCACTGCCACCGCCGGCACCCGCGGAGGTTGCGCTCCACCTCTCCTCCTCACCTGCTCCCCACGGCCACGGTGCTCCTCGAAGAGCTCACGTTTGCCTACCACTAGGGCATCAGCGGCGCGACACTGGGGCTCAACAGCTGCTCGTTCCAGCTGACTGCGCTCGTGGAAGTCGTGCTCCGCGGGGATGGGGATGCGGGCGCGTACGTGTACATGACCTCGTCCATGGCATTTGAGGACTAAAATGACATTGTTAAACAAGTTAAAGGACCCCATAGAAATCCAATAGAATTAGAGTAAGACCCAATCACTGTTTAGATATCTAGAGGACCGTTTTGAGAGTTTATTAGGGACTGTGATAACACAACGATACAAATTTAGAGACTGCCGGTGGACTTTACTCTTTTTTTATTTATACTAGAATTATGCCTGTGCATTGCATCTGGAAAAATAATACGGCCACATTAAATTTTGATGTGCTTTGTACTATTACCAAAAAAAAGATATTTTGAGTGTTAGCCAATTGTCACGATTATGAGTGTTCACAAAGCCTGAACAATTAGCACATACCTGAGGTTAAGGATGGCAGCGGATCGGGTTCGGTGCAGATATCCGCGGGTTTCGGGTCCTCAGGTTTCGGTTTCGGGGCTTGATTTTCGTCAACAGTTTTTCGGGTTTGGATACCTGAAGTACTGCAGGTTTGGTGCGGGTTCATTACTCCACCCGCGGATTCTCCATTGGGGCCCAAAAGATTGAGCCCACTAGCAGCCTAACTAGCAACCCTAGGTATATAACATGGAATCCCAATCCCTCGGCCCTCTCCCTCACCCGCTCGTCACCCAGGCGCCGCACGCGCACTCGAACGTCCGCATGAACGTGTCCCCCGACCCCCGCGCTCCCTTCTCTCTCGGTCCCTCTCTCTCTCACCAGAGCGTCGTCAAATCCCACCAGAGCGCAGGCCGTAGGCAAGCAGGGCCGGGCGGCCAGCCGTTGATGCCATCCGCCCAGCAGGCGCCGGCCTCCTTCGTCTCCTTCCGCTTCCCAATCCCCTCCCCTGCGGACTGCCTCCCGCTTCCCAATCCCCTCGCGTCTATGGAACCTGTCAAAGCAGGCGCCATGGGGCCCTTCGCGAAGGAGCACCAGTTCCTCGCCGAGCTCGGCCTCACGCAGCGTAACCCGGGCGGTGCGTGGGGGCGGCTCAGGACCTGCCGTCACCGGCCTCCACCAGCACGGAATCGCTTCAATCCGGCTTCTGCGTGCAAAATGTTTTTGGGTTTTGGATAATCCATTGGGTTTCGGGATCCGCGGGTTTCGGTTTTGGGATGAATTTGCACCCGAATCGGTGTTCCGGGCGGGTTCAGGTTTTCATTTGAGGTTTTGGTTTTGGGTGCCCAAAGACTTCCCCCGATCCGAATCCGCCCTGTTGCCATCCTGGCATGATGTTTTAATGTTATATCTTTTTGTGGCTCTAGATAGCGTGATGCCGTGATATACAATTGGCCATGTGATAAAAAACATGATTATTGCTAGTTCGCCACGTACTCCTCCGTTTCAAATTATAAGTCGCTTTGACTTTTTTCTACATCCATCTTGTTATGTATCTAGACATAATGTCTAGATGTATAATAAAATAGATGTATCAAAAAAGTTAAAGCAATTTATAATTTGGAACAGAAGGAGTACCCAATACGTGTACTACTTAATATTCACGGGACAATGCTCAGTATGTACTACTTAATATTCATGGGCTCCTGATGCAACAGCAGTATTCTCTTATCAATTCATCCATATACCTATTTCACAAACAAATCATGGATCTGGGTGGACGTGCAGCGATTTCTTCCATACCTACAGTTAAAAATAATTAAGCTTAGGCAAGAACCAGAAACCAAAAACAAAAACATAATCACTGCCTGCAACATAATGCTCAGTCAACGGTAGGCCATGCTCGCACCTTTCGTGGAGTCCGTGGGATCTGAGCTCCAGAGATTGGTTGCTCTTCGTTTGGACGAAGCGCTGCGCCCCCTCGGGGAGGAGCCTTCTACCATTAAGCTGTGGCTAGCATGTCTGGCCACCCATTTGGTGGAGTCCGTGGAGCCTCTTGGAGATCATACCCTCGTTTCTGACATGGTTGAGCTTTTTCGGCCCCTGTTTTCCTGTTCACCGTTCTCCGACACTTTCGGTCTTGCAGCGGCTTGCACGTCTAGTGAATTCTTGGTGTGTGAGGATACACTTGCGAATGCTACAAACTTTGTTGTTGATGAGATGATGTGGCAAAACCGCATGATCTAATGCCCTCTACAGAGTATTTGTCTTTCATTAGACCTTAAGTATTCAAGAGAGTGCACTAAACCATGTTGTTCCGTCGAGCACCCCAAAAGGAAAACTCGAAAATCCACATTTTTCGTCAGGATCATAAATGAGAGGATAAAGCTTACAACATTCTTAGTCATTTCTTTACATCATTTTATTACAACATCAGAATGATAAACAAGATAATTACGATAGTGGAATAAAACACGTGATCAAAGTTTCAGCAGAAATTAAGTTTACTTGTAAGCTATTGAACGTTAAGCATGAGATATAACTATATACATGTGAGGATAGCAAATTATAAGCTTTTCTTTCCAAAAACTTTATTCGTGAAGGTTGTAATTAAAACTCTATGTCCGCAACGTAAGGAAACCCTCGCTGAGCCCACCAAGTGGTTTCCACACGTAAGTCAGCTCTACCCGCATCCACCTGTCACCTGCAACAGGGAAAATAAAACCCTGAGTACTCGATTGTACTCAGCAAGATTTACCCGACAGGAGGAAAATAAAAGGCTCCAAGGATATGCAAGGCTTATTTTTGCTTGCTGGTTAATTGCATTTGCAGGAAGCATTACTAATAGTGCATCCTTATGTTCAGAGTTTTAGCGGTTATTTTTAGTTAATTAGCTAATCATTCTAGGTAAGCACATATGCTACTTTCAAGCATGTGTTAAGCAATCAGAACCATTTTATCACCTTCCATGTTCCAGTTCTTACTATGGTGCTAGACCATAGCCAAGTCGTATCGTCTCAAAAGAAACGGCGATTCACGAATCAATGTACCCCGGAACACACGTCTCGCTTGTACCCCAGACACAAACAAGACCAACCCGTTCCACTCGTATCAAGGGATCCAGGTTCCCGTCCAAACTTAGACTCCAAGCCCCCAACATCTGAGACCCAGTCTCAGTATGATGCTTAGACCTCCACCTAATACCCACCCCTAAAAGTCGGTCCGAAAAGAGCAGAAACCCATGACAAGAGAGCAACAAGTCTTCCCGCTCCCATAAGCAAGTATGTGTTCAGGATAATAAGGTTGTGACCTTACCACCATCCACAGCAACGGACGGTCCTCAATCGACACAGGCGGGACAAATACAACAGTGGCCTCACTCGGTTGCCTAACCAAGTCCAAATCCAAATCCAAAGCACAGTCTTGACTGGTGTTCAATTATCATCCATATATATTTCATGTGATAGTTATATGATAATAAGAACAATAATGTCTTTCCTATTTCTCGCGAGTGACAGGTAATCACTCGACTTCTACCGGAATCCTTTAGCATAGCAATCTACACGATCCTGATATACTAGTAGGACTCATAGGATATATATATATATATATATATATATATATATATATATATATATATATATATATATATATATATATATATATATATATATATGCAAGTGGATTTCATTCAACTCCTTGAAACTTAATGCACAAGCATAAGATAAAGTGTAGAATAATAGCGGGGCTTGCCTGGGTAAGATATAACCAAAATTTAGTATTCCATCGTGGTGACCCGATCATCAAGGCATCATCCTTTCTGCTACTCCAGATGACTTCGGAAGCCGTCGTTGTTCCTATTATACACGTGGATGCAACGCAGAAACATAATTAACCAACGGCAACAGCAACTCTTAAAATACGTTGACGCCACTCAAGCTAATGAGCTAGCTCTACGACTAACGTACTAGGCTATGTATCCACGTTGTCGAGTAAGACGTCATTTTCCAGAAAAATATTTTAGTTCTACAATCCCAAGGTGTTTCTTTTACTTCATTTCATTGATTTAATATATATTCGAACTAGGACTCATTAGCTATCTTAGCAAACTAATTATTATGGAGATACAAAAGTTATAGTGAGCGCCTCATAATATTAGAAAGTTACTATGAAATTTCCAGAATTAACACTATCACTGATTAATCATAAAAATTTCTACAAGTTTATATCTTAATAATATTAAGCATCTCAATTTAATTAGATAACTCCTGAAAATACTATAAAACTATGCGAACAAGATATACTAGCAGATAGATCATGATTTTAGGAACATAACAAAATTAGTTTCATAATTTTTGGTCCACTGCACAAATTTATATTGAATTTACAAGTTTGCCTTAGAAAATAAATTAAAAAATACTTTAGGAAAAAGGGAATGACTAGCCACCAATTCGACCCAGCCGTCCGCTATGGCCCGCGCGGGGCGTGGCCGCGCGCCAGCAGGCTGGCCCAACTGGCCCGCTATGCAAGCGTACTCGGCTACTCACGCATTTAGCAAAAAGGTCCCTGGCTTATCAGATTACTACGCGGCGACTCCGCGCATTATTGCACTAGAGTCAAGTTTTGCATCGAGCACCCTCAATAACCTTACCCTCTCACTGAGTCGGTCCCCAACGCCCTACGCGCGATGGCGCGGCTCCGGCCGACACTGCACACCTACGCCGGATAATGGAGCGAGGCACCGGTCAAACAAGCAGGCCGACGAGCATCGTGAAGCCAAGACGAAACCCTGGGCGGCGATTAGAAGTTAGACGGTGACTGCTAATGCAATGCTCGCGTTGGTGGACCAACTACCATGGCGGCGTGAGCGTTTCGGCGAGCCTACGCCCCCATGAATGGGTAGAGATAGCGGAGAAGCATCAGTAGCTCACCATGGTGCACGCTATGGTGATGGTCGAAGCAGGGGAGGGCCGAGGTGGTCTGGCCACATGCGCCCAGGCGCGACGGTGTTTTTCCCAAGGCGGACACCAATGCGTCACCACACCGCCGATGAGTGCCCTAGCCAAAATAGCGTGAGCACCGGATAGAGAGAGTCCAGGTGAGTTTGGGGTTATGAGCAATTGAACTGCTATCAACCCTACGGGCCTTACCCCCAAACTTACTGGCTCGGCGGCGCACACGACCGGCGGCGAGCAAAATGCCAAATTGCCAGTCGGTAGTGCTCGGCTGGGCTTGAGGGGAAAGAGACGGCTAGCCGACTTCCTAAGCTACCCACTAGAGCGGGGAATTATGTGGCAAAGCCCACTGACGCTAGGAGGGAAGAAGGAGCACTGGCCCTGCGCATGGTGCGGTCGTGGAGAGGGCACATGAGCGAGCCCGAGTAGGTTAAGATGGGGTGGCAGCACCAGCATGTGCTCCTAGATGACGAGACATGGAGGCTTGGCATGAAGCGCTTGGAATGTAGTGGCAGGGCCCGAGCGGGGCTCACCGGCGTCGGCTAGCGAAGGCAAAGCGAGGCAGAGAGGCATCACCATCGCCACTATGACCTAGGTCAGTCGACTCAGATGCGGTGGCAGTGGCACAGGCCCGGAGGCTCAACGCTACAGTTGAATCGGGGGGGCGGGGCGGGCGCCATGTTGGTCGAGCGACGACAGTCGTAGCCTCGGCTTAACCCTGCACGCAGAACAGCGGCTAGCCACTCGAGCATGGCACGCTCGCGAAGCAGTAGCGGAAGCCAGGCCACATCCAGCCGAGATCGGCCAACGCAGGGCAGGGATGCCGCACGGCACTGATCGGGCACGCGAGCTGGCCAGCGGCAATAGCCTAGCCACGGCTTGAGCTCGGCGCCAGCAGCACTCACGTGCGCATGGTGACCGCAGACTTAGGCTGAGCGACAGCAACCGATGATGTGCATGCATTTTAAAGCGAAGCAAAGGCTGCTGATCAACATGACCGGAGTTCAACCAATTCCACTAACCTAAAGCCAATACTAACACCCAACTGGCAAAGCAAACCTCACGCCTAGAGAGCGACCAGAGAGGGAGATAGGGAGGTGCCAACATGAGTTCATCACGCTGAACATCGGTTCACGAACCGGGCACCAAATCATGGTTCACAGCGCGTTCTAAGGAGGTTTGGGCAAATTTAGAGCGGGCAACAGATGTCCAACACAACTTCGACCTACACCATGCTCAAGTGCTTACTTAGAAGCAATCAACAGTACAAAAACATGGATCTAAATGGCATTGTATACGACCCTTCCACACTTAGAAAAGTTAAGGCTTCAGTTGGAGCTAAGTAGCCATTAACTCTTTTGTCGCAATTTTTAATAGGTCTAAACCTTGTTAACCTCAACCAACAAATACTTCATGCAATAGTCCATACTTTATACTAAACCATAGGAACAAAATATTTAAGCACTATTGAAAGGATCTAACAATGCCTAGAGGGGGGTGAATAGGCGTATCTAAAAACTAACTGCAATGCTAAGTTCAAATTTGTCAGTCAATGTCGGAAGTCTTGGCGTTTGGGTCGGAACTCCTGACGTCGTCAGAAGTTCCGTCACAAACATCAGCAGTTCCGACACCTACGTGAACTACAAAAGCAGTGCCAAATTTAACTTTGCGGATAAATAATCTTACAACCCCACTTCCTTGTGGTTTGGTGAAGAGGTTGGGTCACTCCCTTGATGCCGTAATGTCTCCAAACCGTAGATCAAGTCCAAACCCTAAAATGAAGTTTGGGAGAGAAAGAGACAAACAAATACAAGTAATCTCTAGCAATCACAACAACAAGCACACGGGACACAAGGATTTATCCCGACGTTAACAAAAAACACTGTTCACATAGGGTCAGAAGTCCACGCATGTAAGTCAATGTCGGAACTCCCGGCAAACGTCGGGACTTCCGACGATCGGAACTTCCGACATACGTTGGGACTTCCGACGTGCGCAGTTAAACAACCAGCCAGCACCGTGATGCCGGGACTCCCAGCTTGGGTCAAGAGTTTGTTAGTCAGAACTTCCAACGTACGTCGGGAGTTCTGATGTGCGCAGATAGCCAGCCAGCAGAACCACTCTCGGCTTGGGTCGGGACTTCCGACTGTCGGAAGTTTTGACTCATGTCAGGACTTCCGACGTCCACAGTCATCGCGTAGGCTAAGTGACTAGGAGTTAGAACTTTCGGCAAGAGTCATGAGTCATGACTTCCGACTGTCGGGAGTTTCGGCTTACGTCAGGACTTCCGACATCGACAGTCACAGAAAAATAATCTACGTGCTCATAGAGTGCTAGAGTGTCTCTCTTTTGATTTTATTTTAATGCTTGAGCACTCTATCTTCCTCAGACCAACTAAATTTGCATCCCTCTTTATAGTGCGGCAGATCCTAAACTCAAAAACAAAATTAAAACCTTTGGAGAGCATTTTGAGTTCATCCGCCTTTACAACTTCAAGAATTGAGGGATATCATTTCATCTTTATTAACTCTTTGAATCTTTCATGGGACTAATAGCTGTGACATATCTCATTAAGATCACATTAGTCCCTAATTTGGATGTCATCAATACACCAAAATCCACATAGGGGGCAAATGCACTTTCAATCTTCCCCTTTTTGGTAATTAATGACAACCAACTTAGCCTTTTATAAGAATGAAAGATTTTAAAACTTTTGAATCCCAAAGTTTATGAAGAGCTCCCCCATGATGTATGCATGAATTTGAATTTCAATTAGAATCATCTATACTTGATTTGCATACATCAAGACAAAAGCTCCCCCTAAATTTTGCAACCCATGGGGTGCAACAAATGTGTGTGAACAGATATATATCCGTGAAAAGAAATGCAATATGACATGTTATTTCACACAAGTAAAAGAGAATATGATGGCCAAGATTTCAAAATATAATTTGAAGCAACACATGGCCATCCAAAAAAACATTCACCATCATAAGTAGAGACAAGTATAAGCTAATAAGATAAATAGATAACCATAACTTATCCTACAATCATTCATCACAAGCACATACAGATAGTTGTCCATCACAAGCTTGCCACCACACGACATAGTTCATACACGCTAAAGGTTTTAAAGTTCTAAAACAAAAAGACCAACTAACTTATTACAAGAGAAATCAAAGCCTAACACTCCCCCTTTGTCAATAAGTGCCAAAAGGGGTAGGCTGCGTGAATATCCAACTACTCATCCTCATAGTCATCATCCTCATCTTGGTCACTGTCCTCACTACCATCGTCGTCCTCATCATCGTTGTCCTCTATGTGTTCCTCATCTTCTTCCATTGCCTTGCCCTTGCCATGAGGGCGAGAAGTCACATCAACTTCATTGGCCACACATGCCTCATCATATAGAGCCAACGGATCACGGGGAGGCACAAACGGTGGCAGAGGAGAAGACACAATCCCTGCTTGCTATTACAACCGGTAGGGCCACTCTTGCATATCGTGCTCACGTTGAGCACTAGCACAGCACTGACCAAACATGTATGTCATGAGGAACTTGAATTTGCTTGGCTTCTTACCCGAGGAGGAAGAAGATAGGGGCTCGGCACTAGAAGATCGGGCAGTAGCAGCAGGTGGTGAAGCACTACGGTGAGAGCAAGAACCCAAAACACCTTTCCCTTTTGCTTTGGCTACAGCACATTTGTCCCGTAGTTCTCTTATAGCAGCGACGAATGTCTTGTTGGAAATCTTTAGGAGATTGTGCTGAGCGTCTATGGGGAACCGAATGCCTGACACTTGCTCAATGACATGCATAATGTATGGTGCATGGGGAAGATGCTTCACCAGATCCTCAGTAGCATCATGGATCTTGTTCCAAATATAGCGGCTGATGGAAAACTTCTGAAACTCATTGCCAAATCACTGAAGCACCTTCTGAGAATCATCACGAAAAAAGGTGGAGTCACCTACCTTCAGATACAAGATCTATCTCAGAATGTTATTAAGGACATAGTAATAGGGCTTCAGATATGATGTATGTCCATCATCTGTATGTCCATCAAGATACATGTGTTGGTACTCCTCCAAAGCGACATCGTCATACTCAGTCAACTCAGTTGTAGTGTGGTCGCTGTGACTCAAACCAAGAAGGTGAGAGAAAGTGATGAAGTCCACCTTATAATGCTTGCCTTCAGTGGTCTAATGAATAATGTCAACAACACCGGTAGGGTCTCTCTCATGATGATAGGAAGCATAGAACTAACAAATGAGCTCATTGTTCCAGTGCTTCCTAAACTCAAGCAGGTATGACAACCCCATTTAGTGTATATCCCGAACCATCTGCTCTAGCTTGGGCTCCGTGTACTTACCAAGAGAGTATGCATCAATGCACTTCATCTGAAGGACCGGTGGCTCCCTCTTCTTCAAAACCTTTCGATATAGAATGGAATGGGTGCTAGAAACGATACTCAAGTCATAGATCCTTCTCGTCATCAGCATAAAGATTCCTTCCCCTCATGAACCTGATGTCCTTAACCCAGTGACGATAATCCACTAGAAGAGGAGGAGTCCAGCCACCAGCAGGATTTGGAGCCATGGCGGGCTCCCGCATGATCGGCGAAATGCCCAGGAAGGGAACAAGCTAAGAGACAAACCTCGAACCATAGGTTGGTGTGCGAACCGGTGGAGCAGCAATAGTGCGGCCAGCATGCTCAAGGGCTTCCTCTTCTTCATCAACCATCGGCACATCCCCAACAGGGGTAGGAGCAGGAGGAGCGGAAGCCGATGACCCTTGGTCGTCACGGTGATGGGCAGTACGGGAACCACCAGTAGCAGCACGTGGACCACCAGCACCAGCATGGGGAAATGCCGCTTTGGGAATAGCGGCATGATCTTGGTTCTTCTTGGATCGCTTCTCCTTATGATGCGAGGGACTTCCACCGTCCATGACTACGAAGAATACGAAGTGGAACTAAGAAACAATACAAGGAGACGCGAATGAACATCAATAATTGAAGAATCATGAATGGAGTGGTCACCCTAGGGTCGGAAGTCTTGGGGCAGAGTCGGTACTTCCGATAGCTGAGAGTTTTGGCCTATCGTCGGGAGTTCCGAGTTCCGACGGGCGAAACCTCTGATGGTTGCCAGGACCTCCGACGCACACAGTGACCATCCCATTCACGGGGCTTCAAATCATGACACACATTCATACAAGGAAGATAGAGGAGTAGATAGGGAGAAAGAATAGAGGCAAAGCGTAAGGTACATTGACAATAGGGTTAGGGCTCCACGGTAGTACCTTGAATCGAGGAAGGAGGAGATGGAGAAAGATGAAATCATAGGCCATGAACAAATCGATGAACATGAGCACCTCCACCAATGGAATCTCCACCACACAAACTAAATGTCCGGTCCGAGAAAAAAATAGGGCACTAGCGGTGGAACGGGGGCAGGGAGGTCAGGACTACCGGCAAGGCCTCCGGCAGCGCAAAGAGAGGGAATGGAGGCCGAAGCTCCTGGCAGGTCGGAGGTGCGGGTAGAGCGCGACACGGCGGCGCGAGGAAGAGCGAGGGCGGCGCAAGGAGAGGCAATGGCAGCGCATGGAGAGAGATTGAGGGCAACGAGAGGGGAGGAGGGAGGAAATAACCACGTAGAAGGGACTGGGCCGAGTAAATGAGACGGTGAAATGGTGCGGCACGGTCAAAACAGACGACGCGATGGTAAAAACCCCAGATCTGCGTCAGGAGTTCTGACCTACGTCGGGACTTCCGACGCAGGGAAACTGAAAAACCCTCAAACTTGAACTCACTACACCATATGGGGCAAAAATATGATGGACACTAACATTTTCATAAGTGACTAGATTTCATTCAACCAACACAAAGCAATAGTCACTCATGAAAATTATAAAGTAGATTTTGAAAGTGTCACACAAAGTTTTCTTAATTCTTTTCTCCTAACTAGATCAAACAAAATGTGTGTGTGCAAGGTATCAAGCAACATTACGAGAATCAATGATATTTAGTTCACTCCTCAAAGCACAAAATCTTGACTCATCTAGGGGCTTTGTGAAGATATCAGCTAATTGCTTTTCGGTGCTCACATGATGAATGGCGATATCTCCTTTGGCTTCGTGGTCTCTCAAAAAATGATGCTGGATGTCTATGTGCTTTGTTCGAGAGTGGTTTACAGGGTTGTTTGCCAACTTAATGGCACTCTCGTTGTCACACAAAAGTGTAATCTTGGTTAACTCACATCCAAAGTCCTTTAGTGTTTGCTTCATCCAAAGTAGTTGGGCACAGCAAGCACCGGCCACCACATACTCGGCCTCGGCGATGGACAAAGCAATGGAATTTTGCTTCTTAGAGCTCCAAGACACCAAGGATCGACCAATAAATTGGCAAGTCCCAGTAGTACTCTTTCAGGTTACTTTGCAACCGGCATAATCCGAATCGGAATAGCCAAGTAACTCAAAAGTGGAGCCCTTAGGATACCACAAGCCAAGATTAGGAGTATGCACTAAATATCAAAAAATTCTCTTAACAGCCATCAAATGACATTCTTTCAGATTAGCTTGAAATCTTGCACACATGCACATGCTAAGTATAATATCAGGCCTAGATGCGCAAAGGTAAAGAAGTGATCCTATCATGGAGCGATATACCTTTTGATCGATGTCCTTTCCTCCTTGATCAAGATCAAGATGTCCATCGGTTAGCATGGGTGTCTTGATGGGCTTGGCCTTGTCCAAGTTAAACTTGTTCAACATGTCGTTGGTGTACTTGGTTTGACTTATGAACGTGCCATCCTTGAGTTGCTTGATTTGAAATCCAAGGAAAAACTTCAACTCTCCCATCATGGACATCTCGAACCTATTTGTCATAATCCTACTAAATTCCTCACAAGTACTACCAAATATTATGTCATCGACATATATTTGGCAAACAAAGATATCGTTATTGACTTTGCGAGTAAACAAAGTAGCATCGGCCTTTCCTATCTCAAAACCTTGTTTGAGTAGGAAATCCTTCAAACAATCATACCAAGCTCTAGGGGGCTTGTTTTTGCCCATAGAGCGCCTTGTCGAGCTTGTAGACGTGGTTTGGATACTTGGGGTCTTCAAAGCCCGGTGGTTGCTCTACATACACCAACTCGGATAGGGGGCCGTTGAGAAATGCACTCTTCATGTCCATTTGATATAACTTGAAGTCATGATGAGCGGCATAGGTAAGTAGAATACGATTTGATTCTAGCCTAGCCACCAATGCATAGGTCTCCCCAAAATCAAGTCTTCAATTTGAGTGAATCCTTGAGCCACCAACCTTGCCTTGTGCCTTATTACCACGCCATGCTCATCTTGCTTGTTGCGGAAGACCTACTTGGTTCCAATCACATTTTGCTTGGGCCTTTCCACCAAGGACCAGACTTCATTCCGAGTGAAGTTGTTCAACTCCTCTTTCATGGCTATCATCCAATCCGGATCATCAAGTGCCTCTTCCACCCTACGAGGTTCCAAAAGAGAAACAAACAAGTAATATTCATAAAAACTTGCTAAACAGGAACATGTAGTTACCCCTTGTCGAATGCTCCCCAATATGTTATTAATAGGATGATCCTGTTGAATGGATTGATGCACTCTAGGATGTGGCGCTTGAGTTGATCTTTAGATGGGGCCATCATCGTCATCATCATGGTCATGATCGATTGGAGGATCACAATCATGAGCTTGTGGAGGGTTGACTTCACTTCTTTCTTCATTGTTGAGTTGAAGTTGAGCTTGCTCATTGTTGACACTATCTTTATGAGAATGACCTTATGCTTCATTTGATCTCCCATCTTGATTATTTTTTGTTGCAAAAGCTTCACCATGTTCATTGGATGAAACATGATGAATGGTTGGATCAAGATCGTCATGCACAACATGGTCTTCATCTTCGTCTTCGACGGGCTTTACTTCACCAATGGCAAGCTTCTTGATTGCTTTGTATGGAGCTTCTTCATTACCTACATTCTCAGCATTGACTTGCTCTTTTTGAGAGCCGTCGGTTTCATCAAAAGTCACGTCTACCGCGATTTCAATCAAACTGGTGGTTTTATTGAAAACACGATATCCATGTTCATTAGTACCATAACCAAGCATGAAACCTTCATCAACCTTTGGTGCAAACTTAGAGCTTTTGGATTTCTTGTTAAGTATGAAACATTTGGATCCAAAAACTCTAAAGTAGTGCACCTTAGGCTTTTTACCGATTAGAAGTTCATAGGCGGTCTTTTCTCTTTTCTTGTGAAGATATAAGCGGTTGATAGCATGGCATGCCGTGTTGACCACTTCCGCCCAATAGTTGATTGGAGTCTTGTATTCATCCAACATTGCTCTTACGGCTTCTATGAGCATTCGGTTCTTCCTCTCCACAACACCATTTTGTTGTGGAGTGTATGGAACCAAAAACTCATGCTTGATTCCTTCTTCATCAAGAAACTCTTCAATGTTGGTGTTCTTGAACTCCGTCCCATTATCACTTCTAACTCTCTTGATTTTGACATCAAACTCATTTTGAGCTCTTCTTGTAAACTTCTTGAAGATACCTTGGACTTCACTCTTTTCACGCAAAAAGAATACCCAAGTGAAATGAGAATAATCATCAACAATTACAAAACCATATTTGTTACCACCAATGCTTATATAAGCGATGGGTCCAAATATGTCCATGTGAAGCAACTCCAATGGCCTTTTGGTTGTCACAACATTCTTGATGGGATGTTTAGCTCCAACTTGTTTTCCCGCTTGGCATACGCTACAAATCCTATCTTTCTCAAAAGAAACATTTGTTAGTCTAAGGATGTGTTCGCCTTTTTGACGTTTGGCCAAGTTCCTCATCCCAACATGGGCAAGTCAGTGATGCCATAACCAACCCATGGTAGATTTTGCCATTAAACAAGTCTCGGGATTTACTCTATTTGATGTGAAATCAACTAGATAGAGTTTCCCTTTTAAATGACCCGTAAATGCAGTAGAGGAATCCTCCCTTCTATAGACTTCCACACCCTTATCCGTAAAGAGACAATTGTAACCCATCTCACAAAGTTGTGAGACAGATAACAAATTGTATCTCAACGAATTCACAAGTAAAACATTTGAAATGGAATTATCATTTGATATAGCAATTTTACCCAAACCGAGGACTTCTCCTTTTCCATTGTCACCAAACACAATATTTCCACTATGATCATGATTTGGTTGGAATGACGTGAACATGTCCTTCTCTCCGGTCATATGATTGGTGCATCCACTATCCAACACCCAACTTGTTCCACCGGAGGAATATTCCTACAAAGACAAATTAAGCTTTTGTTTTAGGTACCCAAAAAGATTTGGGTCCTAGGGGGTTAGTCACATAAAACTTGGGCACCCAAACACTCCTTATAATTTCCTTTCTCTTTTGGGCACCAACATACTTAACCACAATCTTGCCATCCTTGCCCCAACAACACATATAGTCACTAGCATAGCACCGTGGAAGTGGTGCTTGTGGCTTGGGGACATCGGATTGCTTCGTCTTGATTGTCTTGTTACTTGTAGGTTGGATCTTTGGAATGTAGACCTTGTTGTTCACCTTGCATATTAGCTCATCAAGAGCAACGCCCTTGTTGAACTTCATACAAGGCTCACCATTTATCATGTTCCTTCCATTGGCCTTTCCATTATACCTATTGTAGCCAATGTCTTCCTTGATTGATGGGTGCCTTGATGACTTGTATATAGTCTTGTTAGATTGCTCTTGACACTTGCACCCATTCTTCAATATCATCTTCAACCTATGAATATCCTTGTCTTTCTTCTCTAACTCAACAAGGTTAGTTGTATATGCTTTCACATCAATTTGATAGCATCTTTTACAACCAACACTAGTGGAGACATTAGAGTCTTTGGTTGCCTTAGGAGAAGTTGAAGTGCTAGCCCAAAGAGTACTATAGTTTAGCTCAAGATTTCGATGTTTTTCTTCCAAGCTTGTGAGGCTTTCTTGAGCTATACTCTTCTCATTCTTGAGGCTAGCTACTTGATCATTAACCGAGGAATGTTCCTTAGTCAATTTCCTAATTGAGTCATTAGCTAAAGATAATTCAACGGTTAACTTCTCAACCTTCATCTTTTCCTCAGCGATAGATGCTTCAAGAGCAAGGTTTTTCTCTCTCTCTCTTGAGTGATTATATCTCCTTGCATCTCTAAGCATCTATTCCTCATCTCTAATTTCTTCATTAGTGTTTTTAATTTAGTGAAGGCCTTTTTACCATATTTCTTTATCATGGTTGCTTCAATTTCTTGTATGTTATCATCACAACTATCATACTCATCACTAGAGGAAACGGGTGTAGTATGTACCTTCTCCCCTTTTGCCATGAGACAAGTTGGGGTGTAGTAGTGGTCGATGAGGTTGGAGAAAAGCTTTGGTGGTGAAGATAGGTTGGGAAAGAGTTTTAGTGGTGAAGTTGAGTCGGGGAAGATCATGGTCGATGAAGAAGAGTGGTGGATAGCGATGTTTGCGGCTCCCTTCTTCTTCTCATCATCACTTGAGTCACTATCACTTGACTCCCATTCTTCCCTAAGATGAGCTTCACCTCTCTTCTTGCCTTTGTTCTTCTTGTCTTCATCCTTGTCGTGCTTGTACTTCTTTTTCTCATTAGGACAATCAGCTATGAAGTGACCGGTTTGACCATCTCCATAGCAAAATCTCTTTTTGAACCTTGTCTTTCCATCACCATAGGTCTTGCGGTTGCTTTTCTTCTTCATAAACTTTCTAAGATTTTTAATCACAAATGCAACCTCCTCATTGGAATCTTCTTCTCCACTTGAGGAATCATCCTTCACTTTCTTCTTCTTTTCTTGACTTAAACCTTGACCTTCATGTTGTTGAGTTGCTTTAAGGGCTGCACTCTTGTTGAATCCCATTGCATTAGGATTTTGATTATGAGCATTGATTGCATCTTCATCTAGACACTCATGATGCTTGAGTTTTGAAAGAACTTCTTGATGTGTCATCTCATCATAACCGGGCCTTTCCATGATCACGGATGCTAGCATGTTATTCTTGGCTCTATAGGTTCTCAACATCTTTCTAGCAACCTTGTTGTCATCCCATTCGGTGCTTCCAAGAGCTCTTATGCGATTGACCAATGCCATGAGCCTATCAAACATGGATTGTGTTGTTTCATTTTGCAAGAATACAAATCTTTCCAATTCACAATGAAGTAACTCAATGTTGCCTTTTCTCACACTTTTATCTCCTTCAAATGACACTTTCAAAGTATCCCAAATTTATTTTGCACTTTCCATTCCATTTACTTTTCTAAACTCATCCGGAGCTAGGCTTGACACAAGCAATGCTACGGCTTGTGCATTTTGATGGAGGCTGTGTACTTCTTCTAGAGTTATCTCTCTATCTTCATTGGTAGGAATCATCACACCAACATCCACAACTTCCCAAAGTCTTGCGGCAATGAGATGCATCTTCATCTTGTAAGACCAATCGGTGTATCTTGTTCCATCAAAGTGAGGTGGCTTGCCAATGTTGACGGACGGAGTATGTAGTGTTGAACCTTTTATGAGTTGTCCATAGTCAAAGCTCATGTTTGAATATATTCTCTTTCCATGAGCATGCTCACCGGCTCCAATATCACTAGCGGCATCTTTGTTTGCTTCATTCTTGTCACTTGTATCATTCTTGCCACTTATTGCATCATCAACCTTCTTGCTCAATTCTTCCTTCATCTTGCTCATCTCATCTTGCATCTTTTTCATTTCATTTTGAAAGAACTTGACTTGAGCAGCCATCAACTCTTCAGCTATTTTCTTGGCCATCTCGGCGGCAACGGCTTGCATCTTGTCGGACTCCGACATTGTTTCTTCTCACACGGTGAAGTGCTAAAAGAAGACCTTGCTCTGATACCAATTGAAAGGATCTAACAATGCCTAGAGGGGAGGTGAATAGGCATATCTAAAAATTAACTGCAAATGCTAAGTTCAAATTTGTCATTCAATGTCGGAAGTCCCGGCGTTTGGGTCAGAACTCCCAACGTCATTAGAAGTTCCAGCACAAACGTCAGCAGTTTCGACGCCTACGTGAACTACAAAAGCAGTGCCAAATTTAACTTTGCAGATAAATAATCTTACAACCCCACTTCCTTGTGGTTTGGTGAAGAGGTTGGGTCACTCCCTTGACGCCGTAATGTCTCCAAACCGTAGATCAAGTCCAAATCCTAAAATGAAGTTTGGGAGACAAAAAAATACAAGTAATCTCTAGCAATCACAACAATAAGCACACGGGACACAAGGATTTATCCTGAGGTTCGGCAACCCCACAAAGGAGCTCCTACGTCCTCGTTGTTGAGGTGACCACCAAGGTCGGAGTCTATTCCACCTCCTTGCCTCTCTCAAAGCGACCACAAAGGTCACTTGAGCTTTCCACTAAGAAATCAAAGGGTAATATAAACTTTTCAAGGCTCTTCCACAAGATGGAAGCTCTTGGGCAACGTCTAGCTGGCTAGGGGCAAAGCTCCAAGAGTAATAGACGCAAAACCAACCGGCTTGATGAAGAAATCAAGTGCTCAAGCTTTCTAAAGTGATGCTCTCACTTAATCCACTCTCCTTTCACTCAAAACCCTAAGGGAAACGAAGATTGGAGCAAAGGGGGAGGAGAGGGGTGCTATAGTTGCTTGGGAGCTATTGAGCATGAAGTGGGTCGGCTGTGAATGAGTCCGTAATGGTTAGAAGTGAAGAGAGGGGTATTTATACTCTAAGTAGAAATCTAACCATTTAGATCTACGTCGGAAGTTCCGACGCAGATCTCGGGACTTCAGACGTTAACAGAAAACACTGTTCACATAGGGTCAGAAGTCTGTACATGCAAGTCAATGTCAGAACTCCCGGTAAACATCGGGACTTCCGACGGTCGGAACTTCCGACGTATGTCGGGACTTCTGACGTGCGCAGTTAAACAACCAGCCATCACCACTGATGTCGGGACTCCCGGCGTGGGTTGGGACTTCCGTCAGTCAGAACTTCCGACGTACGTCGGGAGTTCCGACGTGCGCAGACAGCTAGCCAGCAGAACCACCGATGCCGGGACTCTCGGCTTGGGTCGGGACTTCTGACTGTCGGAAGTTTCGACTCACGTCAGGACTTCCGACGTCCACAGTCACCGCGCAGGCTAAGTGACTGGGAGTCAGAACTTCCAGCAAGAGTCATGACTTCTGACTGTCGGGAGTTCTGGCTTACGTCAGGACTTCCGACATCGACAGTCACAGAAAAATAATCTACGTGCTCATGGAGTGCTAGAGTGTCTCTCTTTTGATTTTATTTTAATGCTTAAGCACTCTATCTTCCTCAGACCAACTAAATTTGCATCCCTCTTTATAGTGCGGCGGATCCTAAACTCAAAAACAAAATTAAAACCTTTGGAGAGCGTTTTGAGTTCGTCTGTCTTTACAACTTCAAGAATTGAGGGATACCATTTCATCTTTATCAACTCTTTGAATCTTTCATGGGACTAATAGCCGCGACATATCTCATTAAGAGCACATTAGTCCCTAATTTGGATGTCATCAATACACCAAAACCCACATAAGAGGCAAATGCACTTTCAACTATTTAATTATTTTGCTCAATATAATTCGCCAAAAATGACACTTTAATCACAAGTTCAACTTCTTGCCGATTCAACGAAAAGGTCTGATTTTAATTTCAGATTTGATTTTTTTGAGCTCCTAAGAACACTAGTTAACAACATTTATTTTGTCAAAAGTTAAAGTTATATTTCCATCTACTAAACTTATACTTCAATTTTTATTACAAGTTATATTTTATTTTTGTTTATAGAAATTGTTTTTCATGCCAAACAATTAAAACTACTTATCATATTTTTCTTGTTAGGATTTTTATTAGCATCTTTACACGCTAAGTAAATTAACTTAGATATTTATTTGATTTCTCTCAACCACTAAAGGTAGGTCGCACAGGGTTTGTTTATCATTTTATGCGTGATTTTAAAATTTTCAACTCGAGAACTTGTTTTGCTAATTTCCCTAAGACGTTAACCTAGGTGCTAAGCAAGCTCGTAACACCAGAGGTGTTACAGATGACCACTAAGATCTCCGTTGCAGATATTCATAGGGAGGGAGACCATATCTCCATTGAGGTGGCTATAAAGATGTGCGACGCAGAGATCTACGAAATGATGCCCGTAGAGCAGGTCATCCAGGTGCCCTCAAGGATTGCCTCTGTTCCAATGATAGAACAGATGTCGCTACAGGTTGTCACCTCTGTCGAAGATGTTCTTATGGAAGATGAATCTAATGATGAAGACTATCTTAGATGCACAAGTGACAATTGAGGATCCCATCTTTGTCATCACCATTGAAGATCATATTTCCCATTCTACACCTCGTGTCAAGGAGAATGAGCCCCAGATGGCGAAGGATCCAATGGTAAAAGCAATATCTTCTTTGTCCACCACGGCTAGAAAGGGCGAGGACCTTGCATCCCCTCCTATTCTTCTTCATCACGACGTAAATCCTATGATACATCATCACTTTGTCGAAATGCTCGCCTCGCTTAGCATAGTGTTTTAAAAGACTTGGGCATTGCTGGGAATGATAGGAAGCTCAACGATGACACAATTCAAGACTATGCAGACCGCCATAGGAATTGTTATCTATGGAGCTTCTCAAACCTTTAATGGGGGTAAAAGGTCATGCATTCTGGGACTTGTTGACGCCTGGCGGAGGTTTCTTTGCCTCTCCGTTAGACATTGTCTTCTCTCTTATTGTTGCTGGTGGTCTTGCAGTTGTGCTGGTGTTTGCAAGTGAGGTTTTTGTTGACATAGTTGTCCTGGTTGTTGTAGTAGTTGTTCCTTTTGTAACCTCCTCTTGAGGCTGTTGTTTTGCCCAGTCTAGGTCTTCTTCTTTATCAATATAATCAGTAGGTCTTTTGCCCGATTCATTTCGTAAAATAGTAGGTCATAGCTAATTTTGCGAAAGTTATCAGGGTCAGTAACAGACATGCAATGCTATCCAATTAACATTAAGAAACAAGCATGCACCTATATGGTCGTTAGCAAATAAGCATCAGTTTGAATTTTTGGGATACTATGTTCGAGCCAAGAAACACTTTTTGGATGGTGAATGGCGCTCACAGAATTTTGAACGCACCAAATTTTTTCAACAGCGCTTTGATCGGAAAAATTAATCTAACACTAACGCGTAGTATCCTCTAAGCTAACAGCCAATAGAAGAATGGATTGAAAAATTTGGAGCAACTCCTGTACCAAAAACCTAGTGCCCCAACGTATCCAGGGCACGAACCAATCTAAAGTAAAGAACTTGAGAGCCTTAACCCGCTGACAATATTCAGAGTACTATTGCAGTTATGCAGGGCAATAGTAGGGTCCAAAATTCTCTGTTGCCGGTGAAGCGGAAGCTTCCCGTAATTGGAATATGTATACTTCGTCATTTAAGCTACGGAACGTCTAGCGCCCTTGCGTCCGAACGAGGGTAGTGTACGAACGCCTGCGCCTGCTTCACGTGGGGGCTCGCGCCGCACCATGTCCCGCGCCCGTATTGTGGCCCACGCTGCTCCGTGTCCCGCCCGCACCATGGCCTACGTGCGCTTCGCGTCCCGGACCGCTTCGTATCCCGCGCCCACACCGTGGTGCCCCCTCCACACCCACGCGTATGTAGGCAATTCCGGCAACTATAGCATGTGCTTTAATGGAGATGGATCCCACTGCAACATGTGCAAAACCCGATCTACTTTTATAACATCTAGATGAAACATTTGCAACATACATCCGAAATCATTGAAACACTTGGAACATGTGTCTGAAACACTAGGAAAAACACGTGTGTAGCCATTGCAAAACATAGCAACATCCAAATAAAACACTTGCAACATATATGTGAAGCATATGCAACATCTGAATGAAACGCACTTGCAACATATGTCTGAAAAAACAGATGAAACATTGGGGATAGACGTTTGCAACATACAAGTGTACAACTATTGCAACATATGCAACATCCTGATCTACTTTTGCAACATCCATACGAAACCCTTACAACATACCTCTGAAACAAAAGGAACCCTTGAAAACATACGCTTGCAACATGCGCTTTCGGTGCAATGTCACCTTGCTGCTTAGACGAATGGAGCTTGTCTTTGTGGAGCTCGACACCGGCGCGGAGCTCGATGCCACGGAGTGCGCGGAGGTCATCGGTGCGGAGCTCGGCGGCGGCATGGACCTCGATAGTGGCCGTGGCCGGAAGTTGGAGTGCGACTGCAACGGGAGGCGCGAGTCTGGACGGCGGGCTGGCGGCGCGAGTAGGGGCGACGCCGGCAAGCGGCGCAGAGAGTCCGTCCCGCTAGCGGGGGCGGCGGGTGGGTGGGTGGCGCGGGTGGGGGCGGCTCCAAGCGAGCGGCGCAGGCGGAGTCCGTCCCGTGAGCGAGGGCGGCGCGGGCGAGCGGAGTCCGTCCTGCGAGCGCAGGAGCGCAATGCAGAGCAGGCGTGCGGGTTCTGCGTATGAGTGGATGAGGATGGGTCCATGGATGAGTGGGTGAGGATGACTTCTGGACGGGAGTCTGGGGACGGACGTCCGCGAGATATCATTATCGTTTAAGCAACACATCTAAACCAAAACACTTGCACCAACCGAAACAAAAAAAAAAGAAAAAAAGAAAAAAAAAAACACCCAGATCAACCGAAGTTAAACTGAAGCGATAAATTAGAACATTTCACCAAGACTGATCGAAACCAAAATCAGAGAACACTCATCCACTAAACAAGTGCCACAAAACCCCTACTCAGAGTCGTCAGTTGGAGCTATTTTTTTTGGCACGGCAAAGAATGAATGTGAAGGATGAAAGAAACATGTACGGGAATAATTCAACTCTGGGTAGGGTGCTGGTCTGTCTGCCGCGCGGCGTCATGGCTCATGAACGCCAGCCTCTCGCCGCCACCACCGTCGTGCGCCGCGCCACCGCCGACGTTCGGTGACTGTGAGGGACTACGACCATGGGCAGGCCGCGCGCGTTGCTGTGGCCGGGTGCCGTTCTTGGGCGGCGTTGAGGCTGGGCACGGCAGGTGGCAGGGCGCCCCGTCGCCGTGGTGTTGTGGCACCGTTGATACAGGATGTGATCATGTGATCCCGCGCTCGAGGATCCGATCGGTTTGTTTCCATGGTTGTCGTGTGCCACGGCCCACCTGGAGAGTCGGAGGCCATTGAAACTCGTATATTGTCGTGCCACGGCCCACGGTCCACGTCCTTCCTTCTTCTATCGGAGGATCTGCTTTTCCCTTCCCCGCGCCGCCGGCCGCGCATTCGATCGGCTCAGAAGTGGAGATGCAAATCCTCCCGCGATCATCGATGCTCTCTCCTCCACTGCCTAATACGCCGCCTCGGCACTACCTCGTGTTCCCCCGCTCTTTTATGGCGGCCTCTACCCCGTTCGTTGCCACCGGCGCTTGCGCGACGAGCATCTCCACATCCAGTGCCTCCCGATCCACCTGCCCGTCGTGTTTTCAGGTATGTTATATATATACAGGTTTGTTATACATTGTCCTGACGATTTTAATATTTGCCCCTTCAGCTTGGTATGCCTTGCCGCAGTTTATGTTGTGACACTGATCTGATCGATCAGCTCCAGGTTTTCATTCAGAATGCTCCTGGTTTTCATTCTGAATTTCTTGAATCTAAAGGCTCAATACTGTTTCAAGTAACAGAAATCGATTCCAGACATTACTTAATTGATAATAGAACTACGTTTACATATATAGGAAGAATTTCGGCTCTAGCTAATAGATGGTTTTGGCCCAGGCCCCGCGTCGTCCGTTTGGGCGACTCGGCGTTCCCCTCCCTCCCTCGCCGCTGCCTGAGCTTGCCAGCGGGCTCCGCCCGCGCGGCGGCGGCGGCGGCGGGCGGGTCCCCTCCCCTATCTCGCTCCTGGTTTTCCTGACTTTTGAGCTGCATGTTACATACAGTTCCAAACCACATCTCATCTTATTTGAGTCGTCGTCCATCTGATGTTAATTAATTAAGATGATTGACTTTTATTTTGTTTCATACTTTCTAATGGTGACACAGAAGATTTCCATATGGATCTCGCAGCATGGCCACCACCAGTGGAATCAAAGGCGGCGACGACACGTTGGCTGAAGCAGACAATGGCGAACGAGATGGGAGGACGGCTGTGCATGACGACGGCGACAAACATACAAGGAAGAAGATTGTTCTTCTATGTGGCGATGGTCCTCCCGGTGAGCTCAGCGATGATGAAGAATTCATGCGTCTGGAAGCTCAGCAGCTCGAGCATTACCACTGTAACTACCCTGACGAAGATGTGCGCCCTATGCATATATCTCCATATAGCACGCACCGTGATGGTTCTATATACAGGGGCACCTATTTATGGAAAAAAGAGTATCGCATTGCCGACCGCAATGAAAGTAAGTGATCAACAATGGCTCTTCACCCACCCCCCCTATTTCTTCTATTTTTCCTGCAAAATATTCAGGCTATGCAGTAGGACCAAGGTCAACCAATAAATTCTCCACAGAAATCTTAAGGTTTTTGCATTACTTCCACTAGTTGAATGATGGTATATGCATTGCCACATGTATAGCCAGCCATGGACCCCCATAAGCAGATTGTAGCTTGTGCCATTAAATTGCCCACTGTCGTCATCTTAGGCTAAACCTCTCAATAATTGGTTTGAGCCCCTAACACGCCTCATATATATGAAAACAATACTTTATTACATATACTCCCTCCGTTTTTTATTATTAGATGTCGTATTAGCTTTGTCCTAAGTCAAACATTTATATCTTTGACAATTGATTTTTTTTTAATTATATGGATTCATATCTTAAGATTTATGTTTTTAGATTCTCTATGAGAAATAGTTTCATATATAGTATAGTATGTAATCCATATGTTGTGAAACTACAATAAGGAACTTTTAAAATGATTGGTCAAAGATAGTAATATTTGACTTAGGACAAAGCTAATATGACATGTAAAAAAACGGAGGGAGTAATAAATTAACAATTCATTATATATCATATGTCTTATTGTTCTTCTATGTCTAGACTACCGTATCTACTTTTTATAGTTTGATATACCTCTGGAAGCTAAAAGGAAAAAATGCCTGGGGCACATGACATTTTGTTTGTAGGGCACTTAAAATTTTATTGTCCATACTACTTTATGTGTCTTTAGCCAAGGAAATTTTTGACAGTGACCTACAGGCAGGTTGGTTTTCATGACTATTTGGCATTTTGTACCCAAGGTGTTAAATAAGTTTCTAATTAGCTATTTTGTTGGGGGTTGAAGCAAACTAGAATAATGATTGATGGGTTGTGAAAATGGATCCTCTCAAGGGTCATGTCTACTTAATTATCATATTATCATATGCCTAGCTTGTATCTATCCCATTATTAATATCCCACTATAATATACCATGTGATGTTTTATGAAGCTCGGATCGAGGCAATGATGTTATCAGATCCCAAAGATTGCATGTTCTTTACGGGTAGGCAAACCTGTGGGATGCATTCTACAGGACACATGTTGCAAATTTTCTCCTTAAAGTTGGCTAAGATTGATGTGGATGGTGGCCCCATAGAGTTGTATGGACATATGGCTGCGCGGGATGTTCTCGATCCATTGCTTAATTATGTCCTCAATGTTAGCAGGAATAATCCCATCATCGTCGAGCAGGTGTGCACACCCATACTTCTTGCAATTATTTCAAATTCGGTATTCATTAATTTTTCCAACACTAGGCCAAACTTACCACATGCATTTATAGAATAGATGGGATTGGATATTACATAATTTTGATGGCATACTACAACCACTTAATCTCTTATACCAACAAGCTGGGATCCTGGGACAGGATGGATATTAATGTTGTATGAACTATGTCTTTATTTATTCAACGAACGCTCTCCATCGCAAAATATGTCATTCCAACTTTCTTGGAGATTTAAAGCATCTCAAGTTTGACCAAAATTATAGAGATACAAAGATTTATTACATCAAATAGTTATACTATGAAAATATAATTAATGAAGAATATAATGATACTTATTTGTATCATAAATATTATTATTTTACTATATAAATTTGGTCAAACATGAGATGCTTTGACTCTCCAGAAAAGTTGGAATGACTTATAATTTAGGATAGAGAGAGTACTTGTGAGATCCTAAGTTGTTTTTGTGTGCCATATATATTTATCTTGTGATTGTTTTATTATTTAGTAGTATTTTATGTTACAACTGCAAAAAGATGCTTCTTTGTGATTATTTGTTTAAAATGTTCAAAAGTTGTAAAATAGTTTTTTTAGATTGTGTAAGCCACCGCCACACCGAGGGTTTTGTTGTTGTGATTTATAATAAGACTTGACCTAGATTATATATGAAACTATGGGAGTGTAACATGCACCAAAGAAAATGAAACAGAGAACTCTTGGTTGCTTGCACACTTCCAAATGTAGTTTTTCTTTATTTTCTTTATAGGCGAATGCAGATGCATAAAAATTTCTGCCCTCTTTATTTCACCTAGGCATAAGTAGTTAAATTTGCAATTTGAAATAAAGAAATAAGCCTCACTACTGAAAGCGATAAACGTGCACTTCCACTTGGTTTGATATGTGTGACAAAGTCATCAACCATAAAATGTCACTTTAGCTAAATACTCTTACAAGTGAAACCTCATAAGTGAAGTATTTGGCATTTCTTACTTTTTTTTTACCGGAAGAGCTACTGAATATATAATATATAATACTTTTGTAGGGTTCCCTCATAGAAATGACTGGTCCTAAGCGAGGCATTGAGTTGTGTGACACTACTCTAATTGAATATGACATGAGGATCAAGACGGGCGGAGAAGAGAAAGATGATCTACAGCTTATTGATGGTGTATCACTCGTAGATGACAGAACCACGTACAGCTAGTGCTTATGCATTCACAAAATGCATCCATGGCGATTGTGGAGCAGTTGACATAACTGTGTCACGTCTTGACTTTGCAGTTGAGGCAACGATAGAAGTTATCATATCTGAAGTAGAAAGCAATTTCAACTTGTGTGTGGAATGTTTTACCAGTGGGTTATGTGAAGAAATCCAGCTCTTTAAGGGCGCCATTGGTGAGCCACGTGCCTTAAGGAGATGTGTTGTTGCTGCAGTGATAGATACTTGGATGGATGTGAAGTTGAAGGTAGGTTCAGGGCCTTCTTTCAGCAGTGACAATACGGAACATTGTTGTACCTTCCAAACGACCAATCATGGATGGAGCGGTCAACAGATAAAGGTTGAGTTTGCCTCCATATTGGTGAAGGTGTCCTGGTCAACGTTGTCTTTCCTCACAGGCTTCTAGAATTTTGTTCACAAAAAAAAAAAAGAGGCTTCTAGAATTTAACCAAGTCTGTTCTTGTGCACTCAGGCAAGTTTGTGCTTGCTTGCGTTTCATCCATCCCTGGTTGATGTTAATAATCAAGGCTAGGTGTTTTTTTTTTTAGGGAAATCACGTTTGCTAGTTTTTTTTTTTTTTTTTTGAGGGAAATCACGTTTGCTAGCTGTGTTCAGTAGTTAGCCTGTGTTAGTTTAAGGGCCCGTTTGTCTTCTCAACATGCAGGTACCTTTTCACCCTAGACTAGTTGTCGCAACAAGCCATCATGCGCGGTCAAGTCAGACGAGCATATATTCTCGTCCGGCCCAAACAGCTTCGTGAGCCATTTCATCTAACATCTCACGGCCGTCAAGTCAAGAGAAACATGCAGGTAGAAAAAAAAAAGATAAAAATGAACATTTTGGGCCAGGCCTAGTCAGTTGTCTGTCGCCGGCCCACCAAAAGCCTATTGGTCCGAGAATGGTAATCCTCCTTTCCAGATTGCTACAAATGTGAGTAGTACTTTCTCTTATGATGATGTTGGCTTTTGATTGTTCCATTCCATCTCCGTACCAGATGTATTGTTCGTGACCATCATCGCTTTGATCATTAAGTTTTTTTTTTGACCTTACATAATCTTACTAGTACTACCTTTTAGGTACATGTACATCTGAACCTCATGCACTTTGGTCCTCCTGAGACGAACGCTTTCAGTGAAAACCCGACGGCTTGGCGTGGGCGGCTAGGAACTTTAGATGGATTGACTTATCAGGACAAATAAAAATACACTATATTTCAGGACGAAGACGGTGGTCATTAATTAGATAAAGAAAAATATTTATTTCGTCTCCCTGAACTATTTACATTGTATGATTTTCAGTCTGTTCGTTTGATCGTAAACGATCGTAAATTTTCAGTCAGAATAGTATTTTTTTCTCTCACACCAAACCAGCCAGCAGTAATAATCCATGATCGTATATGATCGTATCAGCACCAGCCGAACAGGCTGTTTCTTCCTTAAACTTTAAAACCAAACATTTTACCCCTTAACTCCAAAAACTGTTCAAATTTTTAAAGTGGTTTTCAAGGTGGTTTGCCTTTTTAGTTCATAGAGAATTGGTGAATGCTTAATAAGGCTTTTAAACCATAAAATTTCCCCTAAACTTCTAAAAATTCTAAAAGCTTCAAGAAAAATAAATTTAGCTCTAGAAAAATGAGAAAAATATCCAAAATTTTTGGAAAGTTACCAAAATATTCTAATTGACATCAATTCAGTGGCAATGGTCCACTGGATAACTAAAATCTTTTCATCAATGAAAATATCAAGATGTGGTACTTCAAGTGTCTTTTCAGCCAAAAAAGTGAGTGCATCCCTTGTCTTGAATCCACGGCTAGTCTAGAAAACAGCAGAATCGCGGCACCTTGCGTCAAATTTGAGACAAAACAGTTTCTGCCCCATGCTGGCATCTTGTATAGTTTAGGGCTATACACCTCATGACTATATGTATTTCTCCTCCACAGTTGTATTTTTATTATAAAAAAACGCAAACACCATCTGCTAATTATCTCCTCCCCTCAAACTCAGATGAGACCGATCTCTCACTACCACAGTTCAGTTCATGAGCAACACCAGCCCTGTCACATCCGAAGATGTGAGCTGATCCCTACTGACATGGTTAGGAGAATCTGAATAGAGGAGATCATGTACCCGCTGTAAAGGTTACCACTTTATCCATGCAGACAGCATATTGTTCCTCTAGCTGGAAGGTGTCATGAGCCTTGTTGACCATATCATTTGGACACTTGATCACTATCCACAAGTCCAAGCTCTAGTGTCAGGTTTACATTGATCACGTGGCCATGCCGGTTTGCTGTATTCCCCCAGCAATGAGTTTTTGCTCCTTAGCATATGAAATTTCACAGAGCATTGGCACGCACAACTACCTGGTCTGTAATATCCACACCAAGCTCGAGCACCTTGACAACAGGGTTAGTCTTCTCAACATGGTACTTTTCACCCTGGACTAGTTGTTCCAACAAGCCATCATGAGCGGTCAGACGGCATGTCCTCGACCCAAAAACCTTCGTGAGCCTTTTATCTACTCACTCTGTCCTCAAAAAACATAAATCTAGCTTTGAATATGGACAAGCGTTTAAACAGGTTCAAAACTAGAATTATGTTTTTTTTATGGGGGAGGAGCGGGGGGCTGTTCGTTTGGGTTTGTTTGGCTGATAAGCCATGACTGAAAGTACTGTTGACTGATTTGGTGCGAGAGAAAAATACTATTCATTGGCTGAAAAAATATGGCTTATAAGCCAAACAAACCGAAACGAACAGGGCGACGGAGAGTAGTCAAGATAAACATGCAGGTAGAAAAAGAAAGATAAAAATGCACATTTTGGGCCAGGCCTAGTGAGTTGACTGTCGCCGGCCCACCAAAAGCCTATTGGTCCGAGAGATGGCAATCCTCCTTTCCCTACAAATGTGAGTAGTACTTTTTCTTCTGATGATGTTGGCTTTTGATTTGTTCCATTTCATCTCCGTACCAAACGTATTGTTCGTGTGCCCAACGTCTGTCTGACCATCATCGATTCGATCAATAAGTGTTTTTGTGTGTGTTTTTGGACCTTATATAATCTTATTATTAGTAACTGCCTTTTAGGTACATCTGAACCTCGTGCAGTTTGGTCTTCCTGATCCTGAGACGTAGTCTCTCAGTGAAAAAACCGACGGCTTGGCGGCTACTAACTTTTCACTTGGACTTTTGACCGGTGCACTTGTACCGCTGCCCGTCGCCGTTGCACTACAAGAAAGGTCGGCAGTCAAACCTAACTTTGACAACTAGGAAGACGAAAAAAAAGTTTTTACTATAGGACTAGGAAAGTTTTTGCACGCAGCGCAGGTCTACTCCTAGCAGTAGCAGATATTTGTTTTGTATTCTACAGTAGTATCTTGTACGGTTGAAACCAACTAATCAGCTCGTGTTTTAATCGTGGTCATTATGGTGACATGACTGGGTCACTGGGGGCCGGCGGCAGATGAGATCAAGGTGGGGCTGGATGGCCGTCGCCGTACGTAGCTTGGAGGCTGAAGCTTATCCACACAGTGCAGTGGACAGTGGCGCTGGGCAGTGTGGCGCCCCGAAAGGCGAAAGCGACGCTCCTGTGGCGATCCTGGGCGCAGAATCGCTGCACCGTGTGTGTCGGATGGGGACGCCGCCCGCCTACTTGCATTGCCTATTTGCATGCGACCTTACCTGAGCACCAGCCTCCAGCCACCAGCACCAGGGGATGCCTCGTGCCTGCGCTCCAGAAGTCAAGAGATATTTGTGGGGGTTTTTTTTTTACAACAGTCAAGAGATATTTGGGTTGTTCCAGGGGTCTAGTTGCAATGCAACGATACGATACTGTAGATGAATATGATGCAGGAGGTTGACGCGATAACTGCATGCAGTACATGGAGTACATTGTTGCGTTTTCTCTGGCGAGGATCGGAGCATCCTGCATCCCGACGTGGAACGACGCAGGCTCAACAAAATTTCGCGATATACTCCCCCGTCCCGGCATCCTTGTAAAACCGTGCTAAATTGATCGATTTAAAACTTGACTAAATTTTTTTATATATTAAATAAGTATTATTAATTTTGTCATGAAATATATTTTTATAATAATACCTGTTCAGAGTCAAAATTAAGATAATGTTTATGTAGAGTTAATCAAAATTAAGATAATCAATTTAGATTAAAATTATATCTTTTTTAACACTTCTCATTTGGATATAGCTGTAGAATCTGTTCGTATATAGACACACACCTACACCTCACTCACACCATATGTCCACAACCAGACCTACAACTATACACATATATGAAGACGCCTCCTTGAAGAGATCACCAGAGACATGAAGGCTCTATAGGCGACGGGTGCGTCACGGTCTCCTTGTAGCTCCACGTGTTGAGAGGCTTCCACGTGTTGAGTATATCTTTTTAGGACGAACATAGTGCTAGTACAATGTCAGAAGTAACTAGAACGCGAAGGTCAAAGATGTACCCTCTTCGTTTTTAAAATAGACGTACCCTCTTCACTATGGCCCCGTTCGCTGGTCTGAAACTTGACTGAAACTGGCTAAAAAACATTGTTCCCGCTGAATTGTTGTGAGAGAAAAACACTATTCCGACTGAAAAAAGAAGCCGAACAAGCCATTTTTAAGACAAGCGAACAGGGCCTATATTAGTATATTAGTTATGCTACATAATATAACCGTAATGACAAAACTCTCTTTGGAGTTTTTTTAAGGGCTCCGGCCTTTAGCTTCTCTTGCTTTCTAAATGAAGCTCTACCAAACTCTGGCCCTATTCATTTCGCTGAAATTTAGCTTATGCTAATGCTTTATGTTGATTTGTTGTGAGAGAAAAATACTATTCGTTCGCTGAAAAGTACTGCTGAAGTAGTACAGGAACATGGCCCCTACCTTATAAACGGCTATGCGAGAGAAACCACTGAGAGGAGAGGCCATTTTCTACACTAAAGGGTGAAGCCAACTAAATGTGGATTCGACTTAGGGTGCATTTGATAGAGATCTATATTCTCCGACAAACGTTTTAGATTCAGTTTCTTCTTAGAAATGTTTCTTCTGGAGAATCAGAATGCTTTCTCAAATCGTTTGGCAAGTTGCTCGGATTCTGATTCTTGAAGGGTGGCGAAAATTATTGGGTTACATTGAAAAAATCATAAAAATATATAAGTTTTACCAAAAAAAGGTTCATTTTTTTATGGGCGAACATCAAATCAGAAGCAACCAATTTCAATTGGTTTCGCTTGAAGAGGATCATTAGAAGTATTTCTAGATTAGATTGGAGGTAGGAACGCAAGAAACCGAATCCGGAAAAACTACTTTGGAGGTGATACAAAAAGAGAGAATCACTAGAAAAGGTTTCTGCCTAGAATCAGTATCGTGTTCGGCCGTTTTGGAAGTGTTTCTAGTGATTCTGAAGAGAATTGAAACTGATTCTTACACCCAAACGGACCCTTATGTAGCCTTTTAGGGGGAGTTGTTTGAAGAAACACACCAAACAAGATCTAAGTGGGTCCTTTTTACTATGAATCTAATGACATTAATTTTGCTGAGGTGGAGGAGAGAGAGCAGAAACGAGCTATAAACTTACAGTCGGCTTACGAACAAGAACCAAGAAAGTTTGTGAGGAAGACAAGTGGATCATGTATTAATAGTGATGAGCTAACTACTATATGAGTAGGCTGAGAGAAGACTAAAAAAACCTTACAGCCGACAACTGACTGTATTATTAGTCTTACTTTAAGAAAAACCTTACGGTTGTATTATTAGCCTTGCTCGAAGAGTAATGTGGTTAGTCAGATGGCTGTGCGCGGCGTCTAATTCCAAACGGAGGGGTTGTTATTCTAAGAAAGAATCTAGACCTCCATCAAAAGTGAAAGGCAAGCACCAAATAGATATACAGTATATATGGATACATTGAAAGGACCTAGTGATAAATTGTGATAGTACGTGTGGTACCCAAAATGTTTGGCCTTTGGGTCATGAATACGATGGATGTTGATGCTAACATTGCAGTCTCTTGATGACCACTAATTCTAGTAGCGTACACACTGCATTAATTTTTTTTGTTTTCCCCCCTAGGAGTAGTCGAGCACTCGAGCATGCATGGAACGTCGCTAGATTTATAAGCTTTTGCGGTAAAAGGTCATAGGCAATAAAAGGTCAAAGCAACTAGTACTAACTTTGTCCATGAAAGGAAGCAACTATAGTATGCGTGTCAGTTAAAGTATTTTATGTTTGACCATCTTTCTAGTAAATAGTATTCGCATTTGTAACTCTAAATTAATTTATTATAAAAATATATTTCGTAATTAATCTAATGATATTTATTTAATATTATAAATATTTATATTTTTTAACTATAATTGATTAAACTTGAAGTACTAAACCATGACACTGTTCCAGAATTACATTCTTTTGCGGACGGAGGAAGTACTCCGTATGAACTACTTACTGCTCCCATCTCAAAATAAATGAACTTTTATTCAAAGTCAAATATCTTAAGATTGATCGAATTCATAGAAAATGACACAGATATTTATAATAGTTTCTATGGCCATTAATTAGGGTGATAATAACTAAGTAAATGTTGATGTGGCATTAGAATTAAGAAAGAGGGAGAAGAAAATTGTTTCTCAGAAGAAACCATGTCTATATAGAACCAAGACAGAAAGAGATGTAACGTAACAAGTGGATGACCTATGATTGGATAAACATCTATTTTGAAGAAACCATTTATTGAGAATATCAATTTGTTTGCATAGTGCTTATATGACTTCATAAATATGGAAACTATAGTATTTATAGAAACGGTATGAAATATATGCCTCTGCTTTGCTCCTGGTCGAGACGGAGACGCGATTGGTTCCGTGGGAGAAGACGGGGACAGGTGAGCCGTGCCGTGAGCGGGCGGAGATACGTTGTGCACCACCCTTTCCAAAGTCCAAACCGAACCGAACCGGGGCGGAATCGGGCGAGTTGCTGCTGCCTTTGCCATGCCAGGAAGGGGAGAGGTGGAGACCGGAGAGCTTTTTGGCTTTTCCATCATCCACTCGCCCGCCCGCGCTCAGGCACCCAGCAAGGCAGCAACAGCAACCCGTACTCCCGTTTGGGGCGTCCATAATATCCCGGCGGCCGGAAAGCGCGCGGCGTATGCCTCTGTGCAAGAGGGAGAGGGCGGAAAGGGATGTGCATGGGTGGGGCCGGCGGCGACACGCCACGCCGTTGTCATTGCCATTCCCTATTCTATTGCATCATCAGGCCATCACACACTGCAGCTCCATCAGCAGCAGGCGGTTACAGCGGCCATCGGCGACGACAGCCGCACCCACCTCTCGCACACCTACTACACTATTCTAAGCAGTCCTCTACGGAGAGAGTATATTTATATTGTACTGTATATTTCTACACCGGCCGGCGGCGCAACCATGCAGTGTATACCATACTATACTTAGATACTGATGACAACTGCGAGAAGGATCCTTTTTTCTTTATCTTTTTGCAGCGGTATATAGAGAGTTTGTTTACGACTGCTCCGTTTCCATGGTTTTTTAACTCCACTTTATAGCACCGTTTGCTTGGTGGAATTTTGGAGAAATCTGGAGGAATTTGTGAGAGAAAAACACTGTTTTCGATGAAAAAAGAAGTGTATCAAGTCGGATTTAAGGACACGCGAACGGGGCCTATGTTTTCTAGACCAACAGATACATCTACCTAGGAAAAGTAGAAAAGATGAAGATGAGAAGTGTTTTAAAATTTTAGTTTTTTTTAACTGTTGATCGAGCAGGAGCGTTACCAGTACGTACTGTGTGGGCTCCATATTAATTATATCGGTATAGGTGGTACGTGTACGTACGTATGAGGATATGATATGATTAGTAGGAGACCTATAATGCGAGTACGTGACATGTCACCTTTTTCCTATACTAGTACACTCTTTCATGCGTGTAAGCAACAACTCTCGCTAATTAAGCCGGCGGGCCAACTCGATGTCGATCATTGTCAATTGTCATCGCCTGCATCTGCATGCCGCGGTGGCGTCAGATTCGTACCGCATGATTTGATGTTTTTATGTAAGGTGGGATGAAGCCATGTACAGTAGCGTGTTTACTTCAGTTTAGTTAACAAATAATAAGAACTAATGTTGAATCGAGTAACACAATTTTGATGTGTCACTTGACAGGTCCAGGTAAAAAAAAGGGATTAATTCACGCCGAAAAAAGAGGTTGCCGGCTCTAAAACATTCATCGTGCCGAAAAAATATTTGTGTTGCTGAACGAGGATTCCAAGCAAATCTCGGTGTTTGGTTCCTTTACCAAATCGGAGCGTCTTAAGAATCGTTGAGACGGGATTCCGCTTGCTTCCGTGAGAGAGCTAATTAAAATGGCTCTTGACCTCTTGTCTATCCGGACGACTGACCTCTTGTCTATTCGGACGACGAGCTATTTGTTTCGCTCCCTTAGGATAGAGCGAGGCTACTATGAAAAAAAAAACAATATGTCATTAGATAGATTTTGATGGAGCATCTATTTGGACTCGTATATGTTACTAGTACATCTCTCTATAAGCATAATTAAAATTAGAAAAGAGAAAAGAGAATTACTTAGAATAAAGAAGAAGTAACCAGTATGTTTTTTTTAGAGTAGAATTGTACAAAAACCAGTACTAGTATAATCTAAAATGACATGGGCTCTGTCTCTGTTCTAAATTATAAGAGATTTAGTTTTTGTAGATATATTGTTTTTTGCTATGTACTAGACATAAATATAATCTATAAGTGTATAGTAAAAAAATATATCTAAAAAAGCTAAAATATATCTTATATATAATTTGAAATGAGGGGATTTGTATAGTACGAGTATTTGCATCGTGAAAAGGTCCAAATAAGGAGAAAACAGACAAGGAGAATACACGTCGGAAGCGGAACGGTTCCGCGCAAAAGAAACACGGTACTCGGTACGGGACGGGGCAGTAACGGGTCCGCCGCGGCACTGCATGCACGTCTGCACCGTGGTCCCGGGCCCGCTCCTGCTAGGTCCACATGGCAGCCACTCCGGCTCCGAGGGTGCGCTCGGAAACGAGCACAGGAGTGAAGGCCTGGCTCGGAAGACGAGCTGGCAACTCGCACGCCCCAACCAACAGACACCACGGTGGGGTAGTCGTTGGCGCGCATCTTCAAGCGCCAGCCCCCTCGGCCTCCATTAATTAGCCCACGCTCTCGTCTCTCCCCTCTCCATCCTTTCTTCGTAGCCCACCACCTCCTCTCCTCTATAATTCCATTAATTAATCCTACCACTCCCGTTCCCTCCCATAGTCTCATCCGAATAAAATAATATTTTATCCCACCCTACTGCGAATTCATATCGAGGCTGGCGTGTGCTTGCTTGCTTGACCAACGCGATTATGATTAGTGCTGATGATTAGCGCGCGTCCTATATCCTATATGCGGGGAGGCCCCTCCCGGTCCGGCGTATTTGCTTCGCGGTCCCGCCGCTGCTGTGCTGGCCTGCTGCCTGCTGAAACTGACCGACCTCCTGCCACGGTGTGGCAGTTGGTTGTTGGCATGGCAGATGGCACCAGGACGATTAAAGGCAGGCGGTCCGGGTCCGCAGCGCAACATCGGCCGTATCTGGCCTCGTTCGCTTGTCTGAAACTTGGTTGAAACTGACTGAAAAATACTGTTCCGGCTGAATAGTTGTGAGAGAAAAACACTGTTTTTTTGTCTCTTATAATCCGTATTTTTTAATTAATTTTTTTAATTGAAATCATATTTTCTCTTACAACGAATCATTTAAAATAGTATTTTGATTTATTTTTTCGACAAAGCGAACGAGGCCATCATGCATGATATCGCGTGGGAGATGGGTGGCATGGCAGGACGTGGTGCCGCCAGACCGGGACAATTATAAAGTGGCTGTTCTTTCATCAGCTTTCGTGTACTCATGTTCCACCCCTTAAATCGATGCCAACCGTACAGGACGTTATACGTCACGCTTGTCTTTAGATTTATTACTGACAGTAATATCGGCTGATACATAAGCCGACTGATAAGTCAGTTGAAGCTATTTTGTTGTAAGAAAAAAAAATATTGTAGATTTTATCTGATAAGCCGGCTGATAAATTTAAGCGAACATGATCTAGGTACAACCGCACAAGGCGTTACACGTCACGCTTGTCTTAAGGTTTGTTAATAGTAATATCCGGACAAGAGGCGGCTGATACCAACAATAATGCAGTGCTACATTGTGTGTAGTCTTTTCATGCATGTAATCACGATTAGAATTACTGTGTTTGTCTTTTGTGAGCTAGAGCGACCTAGATCTAGAGACACGTAACAAGTCCTTTCTATCTCAATGGATCGATACAATGGCATAAATAAAAGACAAAAGTCATATGGCAATCAAACTCTATTTTTTCTTTCTTTCTATGGAGTACCTAAGTTATAACTCCACTACTATCTTTCATCAACTTTCATGTACTCATGTGCCGTTGTCCATTAAATCGGTGCCTTGTCTTTTCTAGCCACAACAGGAGTTAGGTGCAACCGTGCAAGGCGTTATACGTCACACTTGTCATAATGTTTACTGATAGTAATATATATCGAGACAAGAGACAATTCTTAAAAAACGATATTGTAGGTAACACTAATACATAGGCTAGTTTGTGATGGCTGCCTACTTTGTTGCTACTCGTATCAGCAATAATGCAATGCTATGTTGTGTTGATTATTTCCATGCATGTAGTCACGATTATAGCTACTTCGATTATCTTTTATGAGCTAGAATGGCCTAGAGGGTCACATAATAGGATCTTTCAACGTCAAGGATCAAGGCAATGGCATAAATAAAAGACAAAAACCATAGAACCATGTAAACTACATGTCGATGCGAAATTTGATCAACAAGTAAATATTTATAGTTTTGTCGTGCGTTGTGATCGAATGTGGCCTAACACTCAATGACACATGATTTATACTGGTTCAGGCATAGGCCCTACGTCCAGTTGAGGTTGGTCGGTGACTTTATTTCTAAGCCCAGGTGCTCGAAGTTTGTTGTGGGGTTACAAACGAGTGGGAATGAAAAGAGAGGTGTTAAAGGCCCGGTCGGACTCTGAACCGAATGGAAGAGAGTGACGGGTGCTTTAACGTGCACTAAGTATTGGAGCGTATGCTCTATGTAGCTGTCGAGTTCTAGAGCTATTGAACTGTTCGAGTCCTCAGGTCATCGAGTCCTCGAGTCGTCTAGCGCACAGCGCATCCCCATTTATAGGTGAAGGGGATGGCCTTACAAGTCAAAGAGAAAGAGAGAGAGTGCATACATGTTCTACCTAGTCTTGTTGCCCATGATGTTGGGTACGATGCGTCATCGCCCACCTTACTATCCATGACCTGGCAGGCTACACAGTGTTCACCAGGGACAGCAAAAGTCGGCGCCTACAACATTATTTGTGCTCAAACGCGTCTAGAAGGTTGTATAGTGTCTGTCTGTCATAGCCTGGTGGCACAGTCCTGTAGGTGCGTAGGGTATGGCAGGGTACGATCCTTAGTATTGTGGTTGACTTGAGTGTCTTACCTTATCTGCTCTGCCTGTTCCCCAGACCCACACCGAGCGGGTGTCCCTGGTCGATCGTTTCCCAGTTGTTCCCGACCGTGTCGGTCGGGAAAGAGAGACGAGCAAAGGTCTGGCATATCCTTGGTCGGAGGAACGAGGTTAGAGTCAGACTACGATCTCATCACGGCTAGACCTTTCAATTGGGGTTCCGTCCAGGTCTCCTAGCCAGAGGCGTCGGTCGGGAACCAGATCATGGTCTCGGCCTATTATTGTGTATCTAGGTCGGACTAGGCGTGTGCTGTCGCTGCACCTCCTGCTGGGCCGAGTGTTGTAGCGAAGCGGATCCATTGGGGATCCTGGGTTTATGAACCCGACACTTGGGGCTGAGAGAGACGAAGCCCGCACCTAAGGGACACCCGAGGGGTCAAGCGAGATGGAGCCCGTGGCCTTAGGGTCGGGTGAACAGAGCTCACGACCTTGGGGTCGGGCAAGACAGAGCCCATGGCCGAGGGGTCGGGCGAGATGGAGCCCACGACCTTGGGGTCAGGTGAGACGAAGCCCACGGCCAAGCGGTCGGGTGAGACGAAGCCCGCGGCCGAGGGGTCATGCAAGACCAAGGGGTCAAGCGAGATGGAGCTCGCGGCCTTGAGGTCGGGCCAGACAGAGCCCACGGTCTTGGGTGAGACTTTTTAATATGTCTTGCTACATTCGAGGAAGTTAGCGTGAGCGCTAACTTTCTTGCTTTAGGTATCCCTAATATCGATACCCGACAGTAGCCCCTGAGCATACAGAGGAGTAGAATACTACTTTGGAGGCTTTTCCGGATGGGAGAACTCTAAGGGCCTTGGCCTTCTTCTTGTAGCCAGTGGCGTGTCCTAGTAGGGTGGCGGTTCCCTTCGTCGTGATCGGACCCCTCGGGGGTATAGCCATGAGATTTGGTGGGTCAAAAAGGGTCTTTTCTGATTCCAACCCCTACGGGGGTCTATCGTTCTGTGACCATGCATTTAGTCTCCTTGTGAGTCCAACTTTTCTTGAGACCCCGCCCATAGCAAGGGTCCGATCGAGGGTCGGCTCGTCTTTGTGATCATCACCCCATCCATAGTTTCCACAATCGGAGGGGTTGAGCTAATCTCACTTGCCTCGATGGCTCGAGTGTCGCGCTCGGTGAGCTCGCTAACGGGCATGTTCGAGTGAAATCTGGGTCCGTCGTTCGTAACAGGGTCAGCATAGCCCTCATATGAAATTCCACTGCTCCTTAACCAGCCTCCCAGCAGATGCCTGAGTCATTCCAAAGACTAACTTAGGTGGCCCGCTGGTCTCTCCTTGATGAAGATTCTGTGGGTATGGCATGAGGTTAGGATCGAACGAGAAGGTCGAGATGACCCTATCTGCTTTTGAGCGGGTCGGGCAAGGGCTGCTGGGGCTCATCTACATTTTCTCCCTAGCTTCATTTGATGTGAGGCGGCCTCGAACCCATCGTGAGCTGGCCTTCAAACCTCGGTCGGTCGCAACTCATATAGAATGAGACGACTCCCGCTTCATGACGCGACGTGAAGCGTTGTGATGCATCAATTGCATATGTAATGCTTGGATGCATGGGATGAATGTATGGATGAATATGTGACTGAATGTATGAATGCATTCATGAGAATGGATGAATGTATGCTCATGCACTAGAAAAGTAAAACGGGGGTTGGTAAAGTTACCACGATAGCTGGAGTGATGGGTTTGTGGAGCTCCTATCGGATATGTCTGAGTGGAATCTAGGTCCGTCGTTCATGACGGAATTAGCATAACCCACATGGGACATCCCATTGCTCCTTACCTGTCTATTCGTAGCTGCTCAAGCCATTCGATCGACTCAGGTGACCCGCTGGCCTCTCCTTGATGGAGATTCCATCGGTGGGCTCCTCTAAACCTTGCCTAGGAAGGCAAAGGGTCGATTGTGTGCGGTTGCGTGTCATTTCCTATGCCTGAGTTATGGTAGTGGTGGGCCAGATTCATTCGTAAATCTAAGGCACAATGTCGAACTAGAGGCCTTCCAACGTGGATGAGGAGGTGCTGGTCACCATCGTCGAGAAGGGGCTAGTCCCGGTGAAGGAGGTGGTGTATTGGAGGGCTCCCATGCTGAGGGAGGTTGTTCCGCAACCCTAACCCGATGAGGTCATCTCCTTCCTTGCCTTCCACCATGTAGTGGGTGATGGAGGCTCATTGTTTGACCGTGGCTATAGATGTATGCTGGGAAGACGTCGTCCAGCCTACGGAGGCAACGGAGGCCGGGTCAGAGGCGAGCATCGTCCCAACCGTAGCTAAGTCAAGCGTCATCATCCCGACCACAACTGAGTTGCCTTCATCCTTGCAAACCGCACCATCGACCGAGGGGCACAATAGAGTTAGAGTAGAAATAGTCAGTTTATGTAAAAAAATGAATTCATAGGGGAGCCCCCATGTGAATAGTTTTACATTTGTGAATATTTTAAGTTTGTTTTGTGATGAAATCACTTGTGAGGGGAAGATTGTCCCATCTGCCCTTGTTTTTATCCTTGCGTAGCTTTGTTTTTTTTGTCCTTTCTTTTTTGCACCTGCCCGTTGACCCGTAGGCTGCAACATTAAGAACCCGGGCATGGCCCACGAGGCTCAGCTACTCATAACCATAGGTCATGGCAGGGTGTGATCAGTCAGGAGGTTAAAGCGCTAGTTACGTAGGATAATCAGAGGAATGGGATGCCCTTTCGTTGGGCGACGCCCTTTCGTTTGGGCAAAAAATGTTACTACATGATAGTAAAGAGGAAAAGGGGTGGTATCGCACCACGTGGAGCCCCCGAGCGACCTAGGCTGAGAGTGCTTGGGCTGGAGCACTGCAGGAGCAAACGTTGAATGGAAATAAACAGTAAGACCGAGCTTTAGGGAAAGAAACGACGTAACTGTTCGATGTTTCATGTGTTGGTGAGAATTTTGTCGTTGTCATCCTTCAGCCGGTAGGCACCCAAATGGATCACCTTAGCCACAACATACAGTCCCTCCCATGGTGGAGAGAGTTTATGTTTGTCCTTGGTTAACTGGGTCCTGCGGAGTATGAGATCACCGACTTTGAGCATCCTCCCCCTGATTTTTCTTTTATGGTACCTACGGAGAGTTTGCTGGTAATGAGCAGCATGGATGATGGTCGTCTCACGAGCCTCTTTGAGTAGGTCGACCATGTCCTATTGAGCCTTCATGACTCGGTCTCGATCGAAGGCATTTACTCTTAGGGCGCCATGATCGAGGTCGGATGGCAAGACTGCTTTGACTCTGTATGCCAGGAAGAAAGGGGTGAACCCCATGGACCGGTTTGGGGTTATTCTTAGGCTATAGAGGATTGCTGGGACCTCCGCAACCCATCACCCGACATACTTTTTGAGTTGGTCAAAGATACAGGGCTTAAGTCCTTGGAGGACCATGCCATTGGCCCGCTCAACCTGACCATTAGTACGCGGGTGTCTGATCGAGGCCCAATCAATCCTAATGCCATATCCGTCACAAAAGACCAGGATCTTCTTCCTGGTAAAGTTTGTTCTGTGGTCGGTGATGATACAGTTAGGAACACCAAACCGATAGATGATGTCGAGGAAGAACTTGACCGCCTCTTCCGAGCGGATATTGGTGATGGGCTTCACCTCTATCCACTTGGTGAACTTGTCCACTGCCATGAGTAGGTGAGTGAAGCCACCTAGGGTCTTTTTGAGGGGTTCAACCATGTTGAGGCCCTAGATCATGAATGGCCATGTGATGGGAATGGTCTGAAGCTCCTACGTCGGCAGGTGAATTTGCCGAGCGTAGAACTAGCATCCTTCACACCTGCGGACCACTGCCTCTACATCTCGCAGCATAGTGGGCCGGTAAAAACCTTGGTGAAAGGCTTTCTCAACTAGCGACCTTGGGACCACGTGATGTCCATAGATCCTAGCGTGGACCTCGAGAAGGAGTTGTTTCCCCTGGTCGTTTGGGATGCACTTCATGAGTACTCCCGATGAACTCCGTTTGTAAAGTTCATCACCGATGGTGAGGAACATCTTGGCGCGTTGAGCCACTCTTCGTGCTTCATTTTTTTCTAATGGGAGGACTTCTTTGAGGATGTAGGCGAGCAGTGGTGCTCTCTAGTTGGTCAAATCGAGTGCCATCATGGTGACATTGGTGGGCAACGTTGCCATAAAGGCACCAAGGTCGGAGCCCCTAAGTGCTCGGTTAGGGTCAGGGCACGTTGGGGGGTTGGAGCTCTATCGATGTTTGACCACCAATAGCCTGCCATAGAGGTACCCGAGGCAGTATGTTCGGGCTTCGACGTATGCAGAACTCGATGGTAAACATAAGAGACAGTCGATTTATCCTGGTTCGGACCCTCGATCATGATCGAGTAATAGACCTACGTCCAGTCGTGAAAGGATCTAGGATGCCGCCTAGAGGGGGTGAATATGTGTTTCTAAAAATTAACACCTTTAAAAGCAGAAACAATTAGAAAGGGGAGTTTCCAAAATGGAAACTCCAAATTAAGAGTACTACCACCCCTCACAAGTTAGCCACAAAGTAAACAAGGTATAAAGAATATATCTAGAAGCTACAACCCTGCAACACCAAGTTAGAACAGAGAATAAATATTTTCAGTGCAGGCAGGAAATACCGGACGTGTCCGGTATGAATACCGGACGTGTCCGGTATACACGATTTCTACAGATCGGCCCCGAACTTGCTCCTTTCGATTTCTATCTTCAAACCAAACTGCAAACACCTAATGGAGATGACAAAATACATAGAGAACCTGCAAAATAGCTAGAGCAACACAAATATCAAATGAAATGTGAATTTAGACACGATATTTGTTTTACCGAAGTTTAGACTCGTTTGAGTCCTACTCTCCGTTGAGGGGGCTGCGGGCGACCCAGCGAAGGTCAGCCCTAGAGGGTACCACGAAGGTCACTCTAGCTAGAGTCTTTTCCAACTCCTTTTCCTCCTTCCACTAATTTGATTCCGAGGCGGCGGAATCGACCGTTACAAACTTTCCGAAGCAACCACAATCTCTCGGTTGCTCTCCGGCGACACCTAGCCATCTAGGACCGAAGAGTCCAAGAGTAACAAATGCGAATCATGAGATTGATAATATGCACAAGTGCTCAAGTGGTGGCTTGCTCTCTTTTTCAAATTCTCTCTTAACCCACAAATTGATTTTGCAATTTGGATCACACACTCACTAAGAGAGGGTTTAGGAGAGTTGGCAAGGCTAAAAAACGATTGTCTATGTCAGCAGAATCAGCAGCCTCCAAAGGTGGAGGCTTGGGGGTATTTATAGCCCCCTTGAAAAACTAGTCGTTTTATAGCCGTTGCAATACCGGACACGTCCGGTATGCATACCGGACACGTCCGGTATGACTCACACTACGCCAACGGTAACTAAGTTATAGTGAAGTTGTGAGGCGTCGGAACTCCCGAAGAGCGCTAGGACTTTCGACCATCGGAACTCCCGACTCAAGTCGGAACCCCCGACCCTCAGCAATTTTAAAAAACGTGTAACTGAGTTAAAGTTAGTGAGGTGTCGGAACTCCCGACACATGTTGGAACTCCCGACCATCGGAACTCCCGACTTACGTCGGAACTCCTGACTCTCATGGCTTTTGAAAACTAGCCGTTGGCCTCTGGTCATCCATACCGGACACGTCCGGTATGACCAGGACAGTGAACCCTCCAAGTCAGTTGAAGTGCGACACGTCGGAACTCCCGACCCTTGCCAGGACTCCTGACCGTCGGAACTCCCGACCTACGTCAGAACTCCCGACTAACCAACCCGAGAACAACAATTTTACAGCTGCTGGACAAATACCGGACACGTCCGGTATGAGTACCGGACACGTCCGGTATTGCCAGATCAGCAAAAAAAACAGTCAGCTCTTTTGTCGCTCAAATACTCAAAACTCACATGGGTTGGCTTGAGCACTTATGAAACATTATCTATCAACATGATGCATCCCTCTTAATAGTACGGCATACCTATTAAACTCAAGATAAACGGAAATTTGAATTTGTACCACTTGAGTTGTTTTTTTGAATTGATGCCGTCCCTTCCAATCTTCATCAAGTAAGGGTGCTAACATGTTGATGTTGATCTTTTCACTTGAGCATAGCCATCTTGAGCATGTGACTTGATTCCATTCATCAAGTTTGAATAATCCCAAATGTATCAAGTCACTTCCATCAAATACTTCATTATAGATTTGATCCTTCACATCAATATGACCATCTTAGCTTGATTAGTACCTCAACTAAATGCAAGTACTTTCTTCTTCACCCTAGCTAGGTTCTTCGGCCGCCAAGCCATCGCTTGCCCTTCACCCTTGCTTAGTACCTCGAAGCCTTTCCTTGCTATCTTCACCATCTCAAGTCATCAAGTCACATCTTATGTTGAATCATCCATTCATATGTATTGTTATCTTTTTCATTTTAATTTAGCAAGCTTCAAATATGAGACCATTCCATATGCAATCCCTTATGTCTCATTAACTAATAATTATGAGCTTGCTTTCACATAGTACATGGAAATCTCATAAGAAATAAGCCTTCACATGAATTCCATTTGCATTGTTGTCTTGTACTTGAACTAGATTGTTTATACAACAACACATCATTTTGGCTTTCATTAAGTACTTGTGAGATAACCTATTACCTATTCACACTTAGCAAACTGGTTAGTCCTTTAATCATGTTGTCATTCAATCATCCAAAACCCACTAAAGGGCTAGATGCACTTTCAATCTCCCCCTTTTTGGTGATTGATGACAACTTGATTAAAGCTTACAAAATGATATAAACATTTAAACTTTTGGGTTCAATGATTTATGAGAGGCTCCCCCTTAATATGTGCTTATAATTAGAATCCACAAAATGACCTCAAATGTCAATTGCACATACTAAAACAAATAGGAGACTCCCCCTAAATCATTGCATCCGTGGGGTGCATGTGTGTGTGACAAAGAGAAACTGTGATGCATATGACAAGATATATCATACAAGAATAAATATAAAGGCATCACATCAAATATTTTCATTCTAGCATGCATAGTCCTTATGAAAATATATATGACACATGTAATTCACACATAGCACTCATTACAAATTTTTTCAAGTCCAGAAACCACTGATATATATAGATAAAGATCATGTCTCAAGAGATACATAGATAAAGCATAAGTAAGTCTCATCTCTCACATGATACAATCTATCTCAAATCCAAGATACATCAATGAAGCTCAAAAACAAACTACAGCCTACAGTACATATCATCAGGTACAAAGATAAGCAAATGAAACTATCCTGAAGCTTTAATCAGTCTCTCTCCCCCTTTGTCATCTATCACCACAAAGGTCCAACAATGACATACTAAGGACAAAGGGGCTACAAGCTGTCACGAAAATCTAAGATCACTCATCATCATCATCTCGACCAGCATCCTCATCATCTGAGCGTGCAACACCGGCTGGACGAGAACCACCCGCACCAGACGGGTCATAGCCACCAGACCCGTAGAAGCCACCACCACCTGTCAGGTCACTCCACCAATCTGTAGCATAGTCGTCTGTAGTGCTGGGACGTGGCTGAGTGTGAGTAGGCACACGAGCCTGAAGTGGTAGAGTGTCAGGGTGCTCAGGTGCCTGCTGCTGCTGCTGTCGCTGTATGAACTCAACATACTCTCTATCATATCTAGCCTGCTGCTGCTCCTCAGTCTTAGGCTCACTAGCTACCTCATCTGATAGAGGAGACCTAGGAGGATCAAGCTCAAGATTAGAAGCAATTTGCTTCAAAGTCCGAGTGTCCTTCCTCCTAGCTTCCCTCTCCTTCTGCTGCCTAGTCTGGATGTCACGGCACATCCCAAATATGGAGCTGAAAAGCCTGCGGATAGGTGAGGGAGGACTGCCATGGCATGAAGTAGAATGTGAAGGAGCACGTGGTGAAGGTGAAGCTCCTACCGATGCACCACTCCCAGGTGCATCTGCCTCTAGTGCTGCGGCTGCTCCTCCTGGTCCTACTGGAGGTAACCCTATCTCAGGCAGATCTGCAATAATCTTCAGGGCCTTGTGAATCTTATCATACTCGAATGTGTGCCCTGTCACCTGCTCAATCATATGCATGATGTAGGGAGCAAAACCACAGCCCTTGAGGGGCCTCTCTCCCACACTTCTGATCTCGGACCAAATAAAATCAAACACGCTGAAGGGCCGAGCATCAGGTGCCATTCTGTGGAGTAGGTTCCTAGAGTAATCAGCAATGTTGCCCTTGTCTCTACCCTTGTAGTAAATAGTCTTCCTGAACATCCTGTCTAGGTACCTATAGGTAGGGTGAAGACCTAGAACCTTCCCCACAGCTCCTCTCTCACCACCAGGAGGATACATATATGCGAGCTGCTCAGGGGGTAACACCTGCTCGGTGTGGATCTTGTCCCTCTGGAGATCATCCTCTGAGAAGCCAAGGTGGGCGGCAAAAACATCATAGTCAACACTGTACCATTGGCCCTCAAGCATCCAGTGCATCCGCCGCTCATCCTCCTCAACAAACAGAGTAGCATAGAACTAAGCTACTACCTCTGTGTTCCAGTCATGCTGGAACTCTATGATCTCATAAACCCTAGTGCACTGGCAAATAGCAATGGCATGATCAACTGAGGCCTTCTACAACTCTGTAACGTACTGCCAGTCAATCCACTGAGACCTGGCAATCACAGGGTTCCTGGTGAGAATCACACTGGAGTAGAAGTTCAGGTGAAAGGCTGTCTGGAAGCGGTGATCGTACTAAACCTTAGGTAAGCCTCTCGGATCAACCCTTCGCTCATCTCTAGCTCTCTTGGTCATACCCTTTCCTCTGTAATCAACCCTAGAAACATAGGAGGGTACATTGGGCAGACGTGTCTCAAGGAGACCATAGTGCATCCCCTGACCAGGCTGATGCTGAACTGGAGGAACTGGTTCCTCCTCCTCAATCTCCTGCTCCTCATCTGAGCTGTCACCATCTGATCCTCTGTCAGTGCTCTTCCTCTTTCTTTCATCTCTAGACTCCACTCTAAACTCATCAGTGTCTGTGTCAGAAGAAGAGCTCCCGGACCCCTCTACATACTGAGCTGCTGCACTAGAGGCAGCCCTGGTGGACCTCCTGCTGGTCGGCTAAAATCCAGGATGCATATCCTGTCTCGCCTTCTTGTACTTCTCAAGTGTTGGATCATGCCTGTGCTTGGACCTCAGCTCCTGTCGTCCACTCATGGCTGCTGTCCTATATCCAAAGATTTTCATAGAATTTTAGATACATGCCCATAGCTTATTCTCGAATTGTAATTAGACATAGATTCTTTTATCCAAGGTTTTACAATCACCTTGACACACCATTGTCACAAGGTTTGCAAAACATAGATACAGAAGAAACTGTGCCTAATAAACAATTCTAGGATAGCATTGAATCAAAGGAAGCAGAGAGCCTGCTCTGCTGTGTCATACCGGACACGTCCGGTAGCATACCAGACACGTCCGGTATGGGCGACCAGCAACCCTAACCAGGGTTCCTTGATTCAAACCAACACGGATTAATACCAAACTTTGGGCATTGCTTCTCCATCACCAATGCAGCATAATCACCGAAGGAATTTTAAAATCATGCATTGACCATGTAGATCAGACAAGGTCCGTGATCAGGGTACCTTGAGAGGAGAGAAGAGAGAGCGATGTGAAATCCAAATCCATGGGCCTTCAATCCTTGATCCAAGCCTTCTCCAATGCAATCTCCCTCTCTCTCTTTTCCTTGGTGAAATCTTTGGTCGCCCTAGGTGGGAAGAAGGGCGTCGGCTGGTTGATTTGGAGGAGGCAAGTCTGTTTGGGCCGAAGGGGTATGCTCTGTTTTTATAGTCCCGCTCATACCGGACACGTCCGGTATCATACCAGACACGTCCGGTATTCATGGGCTGGCCCAAATTATTCCAAAATGTGTTTTGTCTCTTCCAATCCCTTTCTCTGTTGTTGCTCAGTCCAAAAAGGTGTATGATCTTGATCCAAACCGAGTACTATCACTTTTCTTATCGAATGCCATCAATTTATTTTCTCTTTTCCAAATATATGGCATAATCTATAATTTGCTTGCTTGAGAGAGATAAAGTGAGATAAAGTAGATTGTGGACTTAAGAAAACCATGTCATGTGTGATTAGCCGATCAAACAATCAAGGAGAGCTATAATCACCACATGACAGGGCTAGGTCGCAAAGACCAAGATTCAAATGGTTTTTCAAATTCACACCACCTACACATGCTAGTTATGGGTTTTGAAAAACATCTCTCCTATGTCACACAAATGCACATTCTAACATGTAAAGGGCCTTAGATGCACTTACAATACATGTATGTAAAAACATACCTTTGCCTTGAGCCCACAAGAATACCACTAAGAAGATACATGGCATGATAATCTTTATGTTGGCCTTGATTGCCAAGTAATTATGCTTGATACAAATTCAATTTTTCATCCAAAGGACTACAAAGAGTGCTAAATAAATTTGTTAGTCCACAATGGTGCAAAATAGAAATTTAGCTCCCCCTAAATAAGTGCTTCAAGTATTTTGAATGACTTTCAATAAGCACTTTTATTCTGATAAGAAATTGAGAGCCAATTTTCATTTTGACCATAAACCAAATAAGATTGCCATTTTTAAAAGTGAGTTTAAGAGATGCTCACAATCCACTTAGATTTGATAAGACACAAGCTTCTGAGTATGTGAGGGATATATAAAAAATGTATGGATCGAATACTTAGTTGCAACACAATTAGTGTTCTGGTCCATGCAATACCGGACATGTTCGGTAGTATACCGGACACATCCGGAATACACAGGATGGAAACACCAACTTTCTATCCCTGGCCATACCGGACACGTCCGATAGGTGCAAGACAGAACCAATTAATTTGCTGCTTGTGATTCTTCGTTTTAACTATAATATTTATTTATTGTATACTTGCATCTCAACAAATAAATTACTCTACTAGAGAGCTAATAAAGGCATCATATGGCAAATATGATAAATCTCAAGTGAAATTAATTAGCCACTTTCATTATTTCACAAATGTACCTATTTGTGAGCCATTGAGCACTAAACACAAAGTGGCTATCCTATAAGGTTTTTAGGTACTTGTTACCAATGGTAGAGATGAAGTAAACGATATGGTCATTGATTTATCTTCGGGTCAACCATATATGAGATTATGATAAGAATTGATTGATAGATTGAGTGAATATTTTTAATTTGCTTGCTCAACCACCCCGAAGCTTTCATCTCACCACCAAGTACCTACATTATCAACCTAAGCATATTTTGGTACCCAACTCTTGTTGGGTCCTTTTGGGTTAGTCAACAAGTGCTTAGGCACCCAAATGGCCTTAGTACTAGTTTGTGGTGAACACATCACCTTGCTAGTGCTTGTGGTCTTCCTAAGCATATTATCATAAACAAATGTGTTCCGCTTAGGAATATTACCATTTGGGCAATCATAGCTTAGATGCCCCTTTCTTCCACAAGCATAGCATATGCGACCTTTGTTTGCTCTATGCTTGTTTTGCTTGTATGGACATCTATCAACCTTGTGGCCCATCTCATTGCACCCATAGCATCTTCTAGTTGCAACTTGGGCTTCCTTTCTTGCTTCTTTGTACATTGGGCATTTCTTGGTAGGATGCCCCAATTTCTTGCTCATGAGACAAGCACTTTGTCCATGACTCTTTATTTGCTTGGCCTCCTTGGTAGAAGCCTTTTGATTTGCGGCTTCAACCTTGTCGGCCCAACTCTTGTGTGGACACATAGCCCACTCATGTCCATACAATCCACAGCCATAGCACATCCTTTTTCCATGTTTCTTGCTCTTGGTTGTGTTGGCCTTCCTTGAGATGTGAATCTTTTGTTGGGCTTTAGAGGAAGCAAGGTTTGAACCCTTTTCAAGCTTCTTCACCATGTTATCACGGTTATCTTGAGAAGGTTGTGCTTTCTCCTTACCCTTCAACTGAATCACATCTTTCTTTAATCTTTGCACTTCTTCTTTGAGCTCTATGTTTTCTATAAGATTTAGCTCAATCGAAGATTGGCTTGCTTGAGTAGCACATTCATTAGTACAAGAATTATTTAATTGAGATGGTGTACTAGTGAGCGGATGTATGAGAGGTTGAGAGAATTCTACTGATGTAATCACAACCTCATGAGCCACCTCAAGCATGATGCTTGATTCTACTACTTCCTCATGAGAGCACTTTAGATGAACATAATTTGCTTGTAGCTCATTATACTTGCTTGATAGTTCATCTAGCCTTGCCTTGAGTTCGAAGTTTTCCTTCACTAATTGTGAAACACTAGAAGAGGAGTTAGTAACTAAAGCATGCTCAATTGATAATTTTTCATACCTCTCATTTATTGCCTTTAGCTCTTGCAATTTGGAGATGAGAAACTTTTCTTGATTTTGAAGCGATTGCTCTTGCTTCTCAATCTCTTCTTCAAGCTCATCATTCTTTTCAACTATCTTCATGATGATGAACTTGTCTTTATGGTTGAGATGATCAAGGTTGTAGTTGTCTTCAACTTCAACATCACTCTTATCTTGATCATCTACTTGTGCTTTCTCCTTTTCTTGATCTTTCTTGTTATTCTTCTTCTTGCTTTTCTTGGCCATGAGACACAAGTGATGAGTATCATGAGATACTGAGGTTGACTCATCACTTGGTCGCCATCGGGCTTGAGCATCGCTGCAAACAGCTGCTTGTTGGTCTGCTGCCTCGGCCATACCGGACACATCCGGTATGTGCAGGCAGACAGCACGTCATGTGCTGCTTGCACTTCTTGCTCTGGCTCGGTGCTCATGAGGTCTTGTGAGGCTTCTTTGCTGCATGAAGACACAATGGACATACTTTCCATTGACTCGACCTCAAGTGCATCATCGCATTTGGATTCTCCATATAACTCAACGAGTTTGGTCCAAATGAGATGAGCACTCTCCGAAGGTGGTTGTCCATTGAATATTGCCTCATCTTGAACCTCTGCACTCAATGTACTCAAAATGATATTAATAGCTTGAGCATTGAGTTGCACGCATATCTCTTCCTCTTTTGATAAATTCTTATAGTTGCTCCAATCAACTATAGGAAGAGGTATGCTTGCAAACACAATATGCTCAACAATAGGACTAATATGTCTAAAAGCATTGAGTACATGAATTGACCAAGGTAGAAAGTTTCAACCATCATTTTGGAGAAGCACCGGCTCCAACTCGATAGGCGTCGACATCCTTTTCTCATGGCGGTGAAGCTTTAGGTGAGAACCTTGCTCTGATACCAATTGAAAGGATCTAGGATGCCGCCTAGAGGGGGGTGAATAGGCGTTTCTAAAAATTAACACCTTTAAAAGCAGAAACAATTAGAAAGGAGAGTTTCCAAAATGAAAACTCCAAATTAAGAGTACTACCACCCCTCACAAGTTAGCCACAAAGTAAACAAGGTATAAAGAATATATCTAGAAGCTACAACCCTACAACACCAAGTTAGAACAGAGAATAAATATTTTCAGTGCAGGCAGGAAATATCGGACATGTCCGGTATAAATACCGGACGTGTCCGGTATACACGATTTCTGCAGATCGGCCCCGAACTTGCTCCTTTCGATTTCTATCTTCAAACCAAACTACAGGCACCTAATGGAGATGACAAAATACACAGAGAACCTGCAGAATAGCTAGAGCAACACAAATATCAAATGAAATGCGAATTTAGACACGATATTTGTTTTACCAAAGTTCGGACTCGTTCGAGTCCTACTCTCCATTGAGGGGGCTGCGGGCGACCCAGCGAAGGTCAGCCCTAGAGGGTATCACAAAGGTCACTCTAGCCAGAGTCTTTTCCAACTCCTTTTCCTCCTTCCACTAATTTGATTCCGAGGCGGCGGAATCGATCGTTATAAACTTTCCGAAGCAACCACAATCTCTCGGTTGCTCTCCGGCGACGCCTAGCCGTCTAGGACCGAAGAGTCCAAGAGTAACAAATGCGAATCATGAGATTGACAATATGCACAAGTGCTCAAGTGGTGGCTTGCTCTCTTTTTCAAATTCTCTCTTAACCCACAAATTGATTTTGCAATTTGGATCACACACTCACTAAGAGAGGGTTTAGGAGAGTTGGCAAGGCTCAAAAATGAGTGTCTATGTCAGCAGAATTAGCAGCCTCTAAAGGTGGAGGCTTGGGGGTATTTATAGCCCCCTTGAAAAACTAGTCGTTTTATAGCCGTTGCAATACCGGACACATTCGGTATGCATACCGGACACGTCGGGTATGACTCACACTATGCCAACGGTAACTAAGTTACAGTGAAGTTGTAAGGCGTCGGAACTCCCGAAGAGCGCCGGGACTTCCGACCATCGGAACTCCCGACTCAAGTCAGAACCCCTGACCCTCAGCAATTTTGAAAAATGTGTAACTGAGTTAAAGTTAGTGAGGTGTCGGAACTCCCGACACATGTCGGAACTCCCGACCATCGGAACTCCCGACTTACATCAGAACTCCCGACTCTCATGGCTTTTGGAAACTAGCTGTTGGCCTCTGGTCATCCATACTGGACACGTCCAGTATGAATACCGGACACGTCCGGTATGACCAGGACAGTGAACCCTCCAAGTCAGTTGAAGTGCGACACATCGGAACTCCCGACCCATGCCAGGACTCCCGACCTACGTCGGAACTCCCGACTAACCAACCCGAGAACAACAATTTTACAGCTGCTGGACAAATACCAGACACGTCCGGTATGAGTACCGGACACGTCCGGTATTGCCAGATTAGCAAAAAAACAGTCAGCTCTTTTGTCGCTCAAATACTCAAAACTCACATGGGTTGGCTTGAGCACTTATGAAACATTATCTATCAACATAATGCATCCCTCTTAATAGTACGGCATACCTATTAAACTCAAGATAAATGGAAATATGAATTTGTACCACTTGAGTTGTTCTTTTGAATTGATGCCGTCCCTTTCAATCTTCATCAAGTAAGGGTGCTAACATGTTGATGTTGATCTTTTCACTTGAGCATAGCCATCTTGAGCATGTGACTTGATTCCATTCATCAAGTTTGAATAATCCCAAATGTATCAAGTCACTTCCATCAAATACTTCATTATAGATTTGATCCTTCACATCAATATGACCATCTTAGCTTGATTAGTACCTCAACTAAATGCAAGTACATTCTTCTTCACCCTAGCTAGGTTCTTCGGCCGCCAAGTCGTCGCTTGCCCTTCACCCTTGCTTAGTACCTCGAAGCCTTTCCTTGCTATCTTCACCATCTCAAGCCATCAAGTCACATCTTGTGTTGAATCATCCATTCATATGTATTGTTATCTTTTTAGACCATTCCATATGCAATCCCTTATGTCTCATTAACTAATAATTATGAGCTTGCTTTCACATAGTACATGGAAATCCCACAAGAAATAAGCCTTCACATGAATTCCATTTGCATTGTTGTCTTGTGCTTGAACTAGATTGTTTATACAACAATACATCATTTTGGCTTTCATTAAGTACCTATGAGATAACCTATTACCTATTCACACTTAGCAAATTGGTTAGTCCTTTAATCATGTTGTCATTCAATCATCCAAAACCTACTAAAGGGCTAGATGCACTTTCAAGTCGGCGTTAGCCTTTACGTTGGATTGACTGTTAGTGTTGTGTTGTATTATCTTCTCTAAGTCTAAGAAGTTTGCCCTCCTTTATATAGTCAGGAGGCCAGAGTCCTAGTCGGTTTACAATGTAGAGTCCTAGTAGGATTATAGGGTAGTATTACAACTAGGATTATATGGGAGGAATCCTAATCAAAATTGATCTCCTCTCTTCCTTGCGGTGTATCCCATGGGTCCCGCATCGACAAGTCCCCGAGCACTTCATGGTTGAACTCCAGAAGGCTTGTCTTGTTCCTCCAGGTCTTGCCGAGCAGGAACAAGCGTCGCCCGAGTGCTTTCTTGAGTGAACCCATATAGCGCTTCTTGGGGTCTTCGAGTGGTGTGTGCTTTTTTTAGAGTGATGTGCTCTTTTTTGAAGAAAAAGCGCACTCACTGAGTGTAGCCCCCGAGCCTCTTGCTATTTGGAACAAAAAGTTGGTCTTGAATCTGAGTTGTTCAAAGAACTAAAAACCTCTTCTGAGGATATGTAGGATCTTGCCAAGTAAGGTAGCCAGCGGTGGGCGAGCTCCTTATTTGATGACGTGGTCCAGAAAATGGTTCTCTGCAAAGTAATCATATGAAAGTATGTAATAATTGATATACAAGATATCAAGTTGGAAGTATGTCCCAGTATTATAAAATGCATATTAAATTTTTTCACGTCTTGCTCTTATTAGGCTATGTAATTTCCCTAGGTAGGTAGCCTGTTACGTTTAAACACCTCTCGCACCTTTCCGGTGAGTAGGCTTCATGGATTAAGGCCTCAGCAACCCAGGTAAATTAACAACCGTTAAGAGAAGACATTATAAAATGCATATTAAATTTTTTCGCGTCTTGCTCTTACTAGGCTATGTAATTTCTCTAGGTAGGTAGCCTATTATGTTTAAACACCTCTCGCACCTTTCCGACGAGTAGGCTTCACGGATTAAGGCCTCAACAACCCAGATAAATTAACAACCGTTAAAAGAAGACTTTAGTAGTCGGGGATGCAACTGTAGTAGAGCCATGGAGGCATATGGATAATATCCAGAGATATATGATGATTAAAGAATATTTAAAAAAATATTAAACCATGACTTAGCTTGATTGATGGTCGCGTGGTGCTATGTCGAAACCTGCGTAGCTATGTGCGCCTCCTTCCTTAATTCTTGTTGAGGACTCGGACGTTGTCTTGCTTGCCGACTTAGAGTCGCGGCCACGTGCCACTGGTGACAGCTTCAATTGTGCCAGGATGCGCCTAGCGTTGCATGCCGAGTTTGCATGCTCATAATTCTGACTTCAGAGATGCATATGGTGTATGCGCGATATCTGACCCCGAAGCCTTGTACGTGTAGGTCAGAGACGTACGTGTGTCGATGTTTGACCACCGATAGCCTACCACGGGGGTCTCCGGGGCAGTATGTTTGGGCTTCGGCGTATGCGGAACTCGATGGTAAATGCAAGAGACAGTCGATTTATCCTGGTTCGGACCCTCGATCGTGATCAAGTAATAGCCCTACGTCCAGTCGACGTTAGTCTTTGCGTTGGATTGACTGTTAGTGTTGTGTTGCGTTATCTTCTCTAAGTCCAAGAACTCTGCCCTCCTTTATATAGTCAGGAGGCCAGAGTCCTAGTTGGTTTACAATATAGAGTCCTAGTAGGATTATATGGTAGTATTACTACTAGGATTACATAGGAGGAATCCTAATCAAACTAGATCTTCTCTCTTCCTTGTGGTGTATCCCGTGGGTCCTGCATCGATAAGCCCCCGAGCACTTCATGATTGAACTCCGGAAGGCTTGTCTTGTTCCTCTAGGTCTTGCCGAGCAGGAACAAGCATTGCCCGAGTGCTTTCCTGAGTGAAACCATGTAGCGCTTCTTGGGATCTTTGAGTGGTGTGTGCTTTTTTAGAGTGATGTGCGCTTTTTTGAAGAAAAAGCGTACTCACTGAGTGTAGCCCCCGAGCCTCTTGCTATTTGAAACAAAAAGTTAGAGGGTCTTGAATCTGAGTTGTTCAAAGAACTAAAAACCTCTTCTGAGGATATGTATGATCTTGCCAAGTAAGGCAGCCAGCGGTGGGCGAGCTCCTTATTTGATGACATGGTCTAGAAAATAGTTCCCTGTAAAGTAATCATATAAAAGTATGTAATAATTGATATACAAGATATCAAGTTGGAAGTATATCCCAGTATTATAAAATGCATATTAAATTTTTTCACGTCTTGCTCTTATTAGGCTATGTAATTTCCCTAGGTAGGTAGCCTGTTACGTTTAAACACCTCTCGCACCTTTCTGGCAAGTAGGCTTCACGGATTAAGGCATCAGCAACCCGAATAAATTAACAACCGTTAAGAGAAGACATTACAAAATGCATATTAAATTTTTTTGCGTCTTGCTCTTACTAGACTATGTAATTTCTCTAGGTAGGTAGCCTATTACATTTAAACACCTCTCGCACCTTTCCGACGAGTAGGCTTCACGGATTAAGGCCTCAACAACCTAGGTAAATTAACAACCGTTAAGAGAAGACTTTAGTAGTCGGGAATGCAACTATAGTAGAGCTGCGGAGGCATATATATGGATAATATCCGAAGATATATGACGATTAAAGAATATTTGAAAAAATATTAAACCATGACTTAGCTTGATTGACGGCCGCATGGTGCTGTGTCAAAACCTACGTAGCTATGTGCGCCTCCTTCCTTAATTCTTATTGAGGACTCAGACGTGGTCTTGCTTGCTGACTCGAAGTCATGGTCGTGTGCCGCCGGTGACAGCTTCAATCGTGCCAGGACGCGCCTAGTGTTGCATGCCGAGTTTGAGTGCTCGTAATTCTGACTTCAGAGATGCATATGGTGTATGCGCGATATCTGACCCTGAAGCCTTGTACGTGTAGGTCAGAGATGTACGTGTGTCGATGTTTGACCACCGATAGCCTACTACGGAGGTCCTCGGGGCAGTATGTTCGGGCTTCGGCGTATGCGGAACTTGATGGTAAATGCAAGAGACAGTCGATTTATCCTAGTTCGGACCCTCGATCATGATCGAGTAATAGCCCTATGTCCAGTCGGCGTTAATCTTTGCGTTGGATTGACTGTTAGTGTTGTGTTGCGTTATCTTCTCTAAGTCTAGGAACTCCGCCCTCCTTTACATAGTCAGGAGGCCAGAGTCCTAGTCGGTTTATAATATAGAGTCCTATTAGGATTATAGGGTAGTATTACTACTAGGATTACATGGGAGGAATCCTAATCAAACTAGATCTCCTCTCTTCCTTGTGGTGTATCCCTTGGGTCCCGCATCGACAAGCCCCCGAGTGCTAGATTGATGTTGGAGCATATCTAGGTCGAATCCTCTTAGATGCGGATAGATGACTCGTGGAGGTCATTTACAAAGACCCCATCAGTGGATGGTTCCTGTCTGGCCACCAATTTTGTGAGGAAGTCAGCAGCGTCCTTGTCCTTTTGAGGGACATGACGTAGTTCAATCCCTTAGAACTTCTCCTCGAGCTTGCGCACCTCCTAGTAGTACACTGCCATGAGTGGGCTCTTGCAGGAGGACTCCTTCATGACTTAGTCGATGACCAACTTTGAGTCACCACGGACATACAGTCGCATGGCGTCGAGCTCGACGATGATGCATAGTCTGTTGATGAGGGTCTCGTACTCCATGGCATTGTTTGAGGCTAAAATGAAGACAGATTGTGTAGCAGAGTCTACTCCCATCTAGGGAGATCAGAACCACTCCAACCCCCGAGTTGGGCACCATGACTGATCTGTTGAAGTATATCATCCAATACTCGTGGGTGACGTTCGGGGTCGGGACCTGGACTTCCATCCATTCGGCGATGAAGTCGGTGGGAGCCTGAGACTTAATAGCGTTGTGGGGACATACCTGATGTCGTGGCCCATGAGCTCAAGAGCCCATTTGGAGATTCGTCCTATGGCATCACGGTTGTGGACGATGTCTCCCAATGGGCATGAAGTGACGATGATGATCTCATGATCGGTGAAGTAGTGCAGGAGCTTCCGGGTCACCATCAAAACAACATATAGAAGCTTCTAGACCTAGGGGTAGCAAACATTAGCATTAGTAAGTACCTCACCAATGAAGTACACCTATTGTTGGACCTTTAGGGGGTGTCTTGACTCCTCCCTCTCGATGATGAGGGCGGCGCTCACAACATGGTTGTTTGCCGCGATGTAGAGGAGGGATTCTTCTCGTTCGAGAGCGACGAGGATTGGGGCTGATGTAAGTGATGCTTTGAGGCTTTCCAAAGCCTATTATGCCTCCTTTGTCTAGATGAATATGTATGTCTTCTTGAGAAGTTTGTAGAGAGGCATCCCCCTTCGCCTAGTCGAGAGATGAACTGGCTTAGGGTGGCCAAACAGCCGGTGAGCCTCTGTATGCCCTTGATGTTGTGTATAGGGCCCATGTTGAAGATGGCTATGATTTTTTAGGGTTGGCTTCAATGCCATGCTCGAACACAATGTATCCGAGCAGCTTCCCCTTTGAAACCCTGAAAACACATTTTTTGGGTTCAATTTAATGCTGAACCTTCGGAGGTTCACGAATATTGTGGCCAAGTTTATGATCGGGTCGCTAGCTTGAGCCATTTTCACCACTATGTCATCTACATAGACAATGATTGTTGGTTTTGGCTGCTTGACTTGGTCTGGTTGGTTAGGCGGGTCGATTTGGTCGGTGAAGCATCGCTGCATGCACCGTTGATAGGTGGCGCCAGCGTTCTTTAGACCAAAAGGCATGGTTACGTAACAATATGAACCATACAGGGTGATGAATGAAGTTGCGACCTAGTTGGATTCTTTCATCATGATCTGGTGGTAGCCTAGTAGGCATCTAGGAAGGAGAGGATTTCACACCCTGAGGTGGAGTCGACTATCTTATCTATGCGTGGTAAAGGGAAGTGGTCCTTTTGACATGCCTTGTTAAGGCTAGTATAGTCGACACACATTCTCTATTTCCCATTCTTCTTTTTCACAAGAACAGGATTAGCTAGCCAGTCGAAGTGGTATACCTCTTTGACGAATCTGGCTACCAAAAGTTTGGTGATCTCCTCGCCTATGGCCCTACGCCTCTCATCGTCAAAGCAATGCATGCGTTGCTTGGTGGACTTTGAGCCTGGGATGACGCGTAGTGCGTGCTCGACGACCTCCCTCGGTATGCCTAGCATGTTAGAAGGCTTCCACACGAAGACATCATGATTTGTGTGTAGGAAGTCGGCGAGCTCGCTTTCCTATTTGGCCGAGAGCTTGGTTCTGATCCGCACTGTCTTGGGCAGGTCGGTGGGGTTGATTTCCACCGCCTTAGTTTCCTCGGTTGGATGGAAGGCACTTGAGGAAGTTGGCTTGTTGCAGTCGAGGGCTGCTAGAGTCACCGAATTCTCAAGCTCCGGGAGCTCGGCGGAGTTGATGATGGTAGTGGCGAGCTTGTAATACTCACAGTCGCACGTGTAGGTGTGCGAGAAGGTGCTACCTATGGTGATGATGTTTTTCGGCCCTGGCATATTTAGCTTGAGGTAGGTGTAGTTGGAGATCACCGTGAACTTGATGTAGCATGGCCGCCCCAAGATGGCATGGTAGGACCCCAAAAAGTCCACTACCTCAAAGGTTAGGACCTCTAAGTGGAAGTTAGCAAGGTCTCCGAACGTGATGGACATGTCGATCTGCCTAAGTAGGTATGCCTGCGTCCCTAGGATCACGTCGTGGAAGGGAGAGTTCATTGGTTGGAGCTCCGACTAGGGGATGCACATCGCGTCGAGGGCATCGACATAGAGAATGCTGAGACCGCTGTCTCCATCCATCAGCACCTTAATGAGGTGCTTCTTGTGGATGATGGGGTCGATGATTAGCGGGTATCGACCTAGTCGGGCGATGTGGGAAGGATGGTCTCTCTGATCAAAAGTGATTGGGGAGTCCGACCAGCTAAGGAAAGAGGGGATGACCGACTCGACGATGCATGCCTCTCTGTAGCGTTCCTTATGCTGGCGCTTGGAGTGGATAGCATCGGATCCCCCAAAGATCATGAGGCATTCCTCGAGGTCGAGGAAGCCGTCTTCATCCTTGCCTGTCGTGCCTCCTTTCTTGGCCTCCTCCTCAGTGCCTTTCCCTTCCTTTGGCTTAGCGGCTTGCCGCAGGAAGTGCTTGAGGAGCTCACAGTCCTTATAGAGGTGTTTGATAGGATAGGCATGGTTGGTGCATGGACTCTCTATGAGCTTATTGAAGTGATTGGGCTAGCCCTGCTGGGGCCGCTTGCCCACTCGGTCGGCTGCAACGTCCAAATCTAGGTTGGTCGGTCGACACCGATCCTTCTTGTTCTTCTTGCCCTTTTGTGTGGAGGGGCACTCATCTTGTGAAAGCTCTAGTTTGGTTTTGGTGAATTGATAAAACCCTAAGTGCTAACCTAGTTTATCAAAATGATTATGAGATAGGTGGCACACTCCAAGTGATTAAGCAAATAAAGATCATGACATGATGATGGTGATGGCATGGTGATGATCAAATGCTTGGACTTGGAAAAGAAGAAAGAAAAAACAAAAAGCTTAAGGCAAAAGTGAAATTGATAGGAGCTTTTTGGTTTAGTGATCGAGACACTTTGAGAGTATGTTCACATTTAGGATCGATAGCCGTACTATTAAAAGGGGGTGAAACTCGTATCGAAATGCAGTTATCAAAGTGTCACTAGATGCTCTAACTCATTGCATATGCATTTAGGATCTAGTGGAGTGCTAACACCCTTGAAAACATTTGTGAAAATATGCTAACACATGTGCACAAGGTGATACACTTGGTGGTTGCACATTTGAGCAAGGGTAAAGAAGATAGAGTTGAAAATGAGTTAGTCGTGCTAGTCACAGAGTGACCGGACGCATTCGGTGTGCCTACCGGACACGTTCGGTATTTTATCCAGACTTTAGGCAGTCAGACTGGAGTGACCGGACGCGTCCGGTGTGGATACCAGATGCGTCCGATATTTGGACCTAAGGTGAAGCGACTAAGTGAAAGTGACCGAACTCTGGCTCAGTGAAATGACCAGACGCTGAAGAGTTACTATTCAGCATCAGGTTAAAGTGATGTAGGTCGATACTAGATTGTAGAAAGCGACCGGACGTGTCCGGTCGCCACACCGGATGTGTCCGGTGTGAACTACCAGTCTCAGGTTTCAGCGCAATATTTGATCGGACGTTGGGAGCATCCAGTCCGGTGTGACCAAACACGTTCGGTCGGCCCAGAACGGCTCTAGGAGCTCTCTAGACTTGACCAGATGTTGTGTCTCCCACGTTCGGTCCGATGTGACGAGACGCGTTCGGTCGACCCAGAGCGGCTCTAGGAGCTCTCTAGACTCGACCGGACGCTATGTCTCCTGTGTCTGGTCGCCCACACCAGACACGTCCAATCGTAGTTGGGCGGCAATGGCTACTTTGTTTAAATGGGACACGTGGTGGTCTATCAGTGACTGGACATAGCGACCGGATGCGTTCGGTTGCCACACCGAACGCGTCCGGTGCACACGATCGGTGCGTCTGATCGTCCCGCAATCAGCCCAATAATTGAGCCAATGGCTCTATTGTTTTGGGGTGTCTATAAATATCATTTGGCTAGTTCTAGCTCACTCTCTTGGTCATTTGCATTGACATAGCAACCTTGTGTGCTTAGCCAAAGCCCTCCCACTCATCTCCAACATTGATTCAACATCTTTGTGAGATTGAGAGAGAATTCAAGTGCATTGGTTGAGTGATTACATCTAGAGGCACTTGGCATTTATGTTTCACTACGGGATTCACTTGTTACTCTTGGTGGTTGCCGCCACCTAGATGGCTTAGAGCAGCGAGGATCATCGAGCAGAGGTTGGTGATTGTCTCTGGCTCCGATCACGGTGATTGTGAGGGATCTTGTGCCTTCCCCGGCAGAGCACCGAAAGGCAACTCTAGTGGATTGCTCGTGTCATTGAGTTACCTCACTTGTGGGTAGGTTCTCATGGTGTCCAATTATGTGAACAAGGTTCATGCAACATCTCTTAGCCACCAAACTACCAAGTGTTGGTCGACACAACGAGGACTAGCATGCTAGCAAACACGTTAACCTCGAGAGAAAAATTGGTTGTCTCTTGCCCTTTGGTATTCTCCCAGTGATTGAATTAGTATTCATCTTGTAATTGGTTCACTCCTCTATGCGGTGGTAAAATCACCTTACTTACTCATTTACATTCCCATAAACTAGTTGTAGCAAGCTCTTTAGTGTAGCTAGAATTAAGAGTTTGCTTTGTAACTCAAGTTCATCTAGTAGAGCTCTTTAGTGTAGCAAGTGTAAGAGCTCTTAGTGAGTGGTGACTTAGTAAATTATGTGCCTAGTGATTATAATAACTAGAATTGGTGGATAGGTGGCTTGCAACCCTTGTAGGGCTAGAGCAAGTTTGCTTTTCGCTATTTGTCATACTAATCAAATTGCTCTAGTTTATTTATAGATTTTTAAATAGGCTATTCACTCTCTCTAGCCATATTAGGACCTTTCACCTTGGTCCTCGTGCTTGATTGTGGAAGGAAGCGGGAGCATAGCCCGCCATCCCTATGAATTCAGATGTGAGAGGGGGTGGCATCAACATCCTTCGAAGCCTCCGCGTGCATGCGTCCACGAGAGACACGAAGCCATAGTGGAACTAGTTGCACGACGGTCATGGTGGGGACAATGGGGTCCCTTCGGAGAGTCAGTGGAAGGTTTCAAATAGTGAGTAAAGAACAATATGTACATCACTCACCGTGGATTTTGAGCCCAGCATGGGCTCGAGGCGAAGCGTGGGTGTCTCGACATTGAGGTCATCGAGTGGCCTGGGGCTGGTGGAGGGCGCTCCCCCTCTAGTGGGCGCTGGGATAAGCGCCTCCTCACGAAGGTAGAGTACGCTGAGCTGGTCGGCAATGAAGTCCAGACTCCCAAAGAGGAAGGTCTAGAGTGGCATGAAGACGGGAGGAACCCACATCCCAATAGGTGGGAACATGGGAAACTCCAGCGAGCTGAAGTGAATCATATCGCTCGAGCCCGCCATGCCGAAGATGGTGGAAAGGTGGGCCATCCGATGACCAAAAGCGTGAACGCACGGCGTCCTCCCCACGGACGACGCAACTGTCGGTGTGAAATTTGACCAACAAGTAAATATTTATAGTTTTACCGTGTGTTGTGATCGGATGTGGCCTAGCACTCAATGACACAGGATTTATATTGGTTTAGACAACATGCCCTACGTCCAATTGAGGTCGGTCGATGATTTTATTTCTGAGCCTAGGTGCTCGAAGTTTGTTGTGGGGTTACAAACAAGTGAAAATGAGAAGGGAGTGTTAATGGCCTGATCGGACTCTGAACCAAATGGAAGAGAGTGACAGGTGCTTTAACATGCGCTAAACATTGAAGCGTATGCTCTGTGTAGGTGTCGAGTTCTAAAGCTATTGAACTATTCTAGTCCTCAGGTCATCGAGTCGTCTAGCGCCCCTTTGTTGAGAGAGAGTGCATTCCCTTTTATAGGTGACGGGGATGGCCTTACAAGTCAAAGAGAAAGAGAGAGAGTACGTATGTGTGCTACCTAGTTTTGTTGCCCATGCTGTCGGGTATGACACGCCATCGGCCACCTTACTGTTCATGACCTGGCAGGCTACACAATGTTCGCTAGGGACGGCAAACATCGGTGTCTACAATACTGTTTATGCTCTGACGCGTTGGAAGGTTGTATAGTGTCCATCTATCATAGCCTGGTGGCACCATCCTGCAGGTGCGTAGGGTATGGTAGGATATGGTCCTTGGTATTACGGTTGACTTGAGCGCCTTATCTTATCTGCTTTGCCTACTCCTCGGACCCACACCGAGCGGGTGTCCCCGGTTGGTCATTTCCCAGTCTTCCCCGACCATGTCGGTCGGGGAGGAGAGGTGAGCAAAGGTTAGACATATCCTTGGTTGGAGGAACGGGGTTGGAATTAGACTACGATCTCATCACGGCCAGGCCTTTCAGTTGGGGTTCCGACCAGGTCTCCTGGCCGGAGGCGTCGGTCGGGAATCGGATCGTGGTCTCAGCCTATCATTGTGTATCTGGGTCGGACCAGGCGTGCACTATCGCTGCACCGCCTGCTGGGCCGAGTGTTGTAGGGAAGCGGGTCTATTGGGGACCCTAGGTTTATGAACCCGACACTTGGGGTCTGGCAAGACGGAGCCCGCACCCGAGGGGTCGGGTGAGACGGAGCCCGTGACCTTGGAGTTGGGCGAGACGGAGCCCGTGGTCGAGGGGTCGGGCGAGATGGAGCTCGCGACCTTAGGGTCAGGCGAGACAGAGCCCGCGGTCGAGGGGTCGGGCGAGACAGAGCCCACACCCGAGGGGTCAGGTGAGACGAAGCCCGTGGCCGAGGGGTCGGGCGAGACAGAGCCCACACCTAAGGGGTCGGGTGAGACGGAGCCCGCGGTCTTGGGCGAGACTTTTTAATACGTCTTGCTATATCCGAGGAATGCTGACTTTCTTGCTTTGGGTATCCCTAATATCGATACCCGACACTACCTCTATTTTTTCTTTCTTTCTAGCTAAGCTATAACTCCATTGCTAACTATCTTTCATCAGCTTCTGTGTACTCATGTGCCGCTACCTATTAATTGATGCCTTGTCTTTTTTAGCCATGACGAGAGTCAGGTGCAAGTGTGCAACCATACAAGGGGTTATACGACATGCTTGTCTTAAGGTTTTTACTGATAATAATATCGAGACAAGGGGCAATATATACTTAAAAAAGAAACTAGAGTGTAGATAATACTAATGCATAGGAGTAGTTTGTGATGGCCACCTATTTTGTTGCTGCTCGTACCAACAATAGTGTAATGCCATGTTGTGTTGATTCTTTTCATGCATGTAGTCGTGATTGTAAGTACTTTGTTTATCTTTTGTGAGCTAGAACGACCTAGAGGGTCACGTAACAGGTCTGTTCTACCATCTTACATATCAATGCAATGGAATAAATAAAAGACAAAAACCATACAATCATGCAAACTCTCTCTATTTTTTCTTTTCTTTCTAGCCAAGCTATAACTCCATTGCTAACTATATTTCATCAGCTTTCATGTACTCATGTGACGCTACCCATTAAATCAATGCCTTGTCTTTTCTAGCCATGATGAGAGCGAGAGGTGCAACATCATGCTGGTCCTAATGTTTTCACTGACATAATAATATCGAGACAAGAGGCAATTCTTAAAAAGGAAACAAGAGTGTAGGTAATACTAATGTATAGGAGTAGTTTGTGATGGCTATGCATTTTATTGTTGCTCGTACCAACAATAATGCAATGCTATATTGTGTTGATCTTTTCATGCATGTAGTTGCGAGCATAGCTATTTTGTTTATCTTTTGTGAGCTAGAACAACCTAGAGGGTCACGTAATAGGTCTGTTCTACCATCTTAATGGATCGATGCAATGGCATAAATGAAAGACAAAACCATACAACCATGCAAAATCTCTCTAATTTTTCTTTTCTTTTTAGCCAAGCTATAACTCCATTGCTAACTATATTTCGTCAACTTTTGTATACTCATATGCCGCTACCCACTAAATCCATGCCTTTTTCCAGCTATGACGAGAGTCAAGTGCCTTTTCCCATGCATGTAATATCCATTAGAGCTACTTTATTTATCTTTTGTGAGCTAGAGCAGCCTAGAGGAGCACGTAACAGGTCCTTTCTACCTCAACGGATCGATGCCATGGCATAAATAAAAGACAAAAAACATGCAGCCGTCCGATCTTTCTCTATTTTCCCTTTCTTTCTACCAAAGCTATAATTGCATTGCTAACTATCTTTAAATAAGATTCCGTGTACTCATGTGTCGCTACCCATACGAAATTGGTGCCTTATCTTTTGTAGCCACGACAAGGATCAAGTGCAACCATGCACGACGTTATATGTCACATTGTCTTAAGGTTTATTAATAGTAATACCGGGATGATAGGCAGTTCTTAAAAAGAGAAACAAGAGTGTAGGTGGTACTAATACATAGATGTAGTTTGTGATGGTTGTTTCACTGCTGCTCGTATCAACAATGCAACACTATGTTGTGTTGATTTATTTCATGCATGTAATCGCGATTAGAGCTGCTTTGCTTATCTTTTGTGAGCTAGAGTGGCCTAGAGGGCACGTAATGTCCTTTTCGTCTATCCACAACCACAATAATAGCTAAGATCATCCTTTTTAGATGATGTTTATCTTAGCTTTGTAGATCATGGAACATGCCTTATACGCTATTACGATGTGGAAGCTGAAATAAATAGCTCCCAATCTATATCCATCCACATGTCAAAGCATTATAATTCGACAATTTGCTTCTCTTTGCTTGTAGACTCTTTAACATTCATGAATTGCAACCGAAGATTCTTTATTTAAAGCTAAAATAAATAGGATTTTAGCTAACTGAATGGCTGGATGCTATTGATAGACATCGACCAGCACAACATGTCTAGGTAAAGCTATCCCATATATTTTAGCCAAATAAATGATATCCATTTATATTTACTGAGACAATAATAACAAATACATTTATTCCTATTTTTAATATACCACATTTATTATTTTTATTTTTATATAGCCGGAACCATGTAGCACAGTCTTCTCATTCTCGAATTATGTAGCACATGTGCAAAGGCATGAGATCCGTCGATACCAAATGATGAGATCTGCTGTGGTACCAAAGGAGGACAAAGAAGAAAATGAGGAGAAAGAAGATACGCTGATACAAATTTCCTATGTCCTCTGACACTAATCGATAAAAGTATCTCAATTGCCATGACATTACCATTGAGCTCAATTGCCGTGACATTAGTCGTACTATCGAGTTAATCCATTTCAGATATATCTAAACCTCACAATCACACAACTTGGCCTAACACAACTGCATCCGCACGGTATGCCCAACACATGCCACACATGTACGTGAACTCTCGTTCTCACTAATACTACACTAACATGTGTGTTGTCACTGTTACATCACCAATACGGCACGGAGACATCATGGATACCTCTACTTTAGCCTCGCCGGTTTAAAAGTTGCCCAACAACCTCTCATCTCTAGTCATCGTCGAGGCTAACGAGAGCAGGAGACGTACTCCTACCACTCGGCGAAAACCGCGCGCTCTCTGCCTAATCAATTTGACCGTAACAACGTCCAAGCCAACCGCATCCGAAACCAAAGCGGCTCGTTGCCCGTTCAACGAAGGCGGAGCGGGGCAACTCCGGAATACGCAGGAACTCGGGGGTTCCCACCGCAAAAGCGGCATCATCGCGTCGTTGATCCGCGTGCCGAGTCCCAAGGCTGAAGGCTGGGCGTTAACCTCGCGTGCGTCGTGCAGCAGCCAGCCAGCACTCCAGCTGGAGGAGAGAGGAGTCCACGCGAGTGAGGAGAGGAGAGGGAACAGACGAGGGAGGAGAGGAGAGAGATCTCTCCCCACCTCCGACCCTTCCTCCTCCTCCTCTCGGCCTCTCCGGCGGGCGGGCGGGCGAGCAATTCGGCCATGGATCCCCCACGCGGAGGTCAGCGCTCCTCGTCCCCTCCCTCCACGGTTTTCCTTTTCCCCGTACTTCTCCGCGCCGCGGTCGCCGCGCGGCTCGATCCGCGCGGCCGGGGCTGATTGGGCCATGCGGAGCGGGATTCTCCGTTCGCGTCCCGGCGTCGAGGTTCCATGGCGCTCTCTCTCGCGCGCGCGGGGGTGGCGGCAGCGGGCTGTCCTTCGTCCCTCGCGCGGCGCACGAGGCGCTCGTCGCCGCGAATCCGAGATTTATCGTGCATGCGCGGGGCCTGGCGGTTCCAGCGCTTGAATTGCTGGCGGGGTTGGTCTAGTCGCCGCCGCATGGGGAGGACGGGCTCGGCGCCGCCGGCGCCGGCTCCGGTAACGTTAGATTCGCGTGCATGCGGCGGTGGCTACGCCTACGCGCATTGCGGCCGTTTCGCCCGTGGCGAGTGCGGCGGGGGCGGCCGGGGGATTCGGTGCCTTTACGTCGTTGTCCGGGGATGTACGTGTCCACGGCTGCCGCCTCATTTGGGGGCTACTGTTGCGGTTCGTGGACTTGGATGCCCGTTGTGTGATTCCAATCTCGTTGACCTGGCCGTGTGGGATGTTTATTCGGATGCGCCGCTTTGTTTTCCTTGGTGGTGTGCCCACTTTTTAGGTTGATGGAGGCGGTTGTGTGCTGATTTCGTTTGTTATACAGATTTACAGAGGGTTTAAGTTTCTTAGCAGAAACAGAGTGTGTTTCTTGCCTTCCGTTGTTGCTGTCTATAGGTAGAGGCTATGCAAGTAGAATGTTCCTAATACTAGCTAGTAATATATGCTAGGAGCTACTGTTGCAGTTTGTGGATTTGGATGCCCATTGGGTGCGCTGCTTTGTGTGCCTGGTGGTATGGCCGCTTTAGGTTGATGGAGGCAGCTGTGTGTTGATTTCATCTGTTATACAGGTTTACAGAGGGTTTAAGTTTCTTAGCAGAGTGTGTTTCTTGCCTTCCATTGATGCCGTCTATAGGTTGACGCTAGGCAGGTAGATGGTTCCAAATACTACTAGCTAATAATATATGCTGGGGGCTACTGTTGCAGTTCGTGCATTTGGATGCCCATTGGGTGATCCTGATCGCGTTGGCCTGGCCGTGTAGGATTTTTATTCGCATGTCTTCTTTTTTTGCCTTCTTGTTGTGACCGCTTTAGGTTGACGGAGGAAGCCGTGTGTTGATTCTATTTGTTATGCAGGTTTACAGAGGGTTTAAGTTCTTAGCAGAGTGCATTTCTTGCCTTCCATTTTTGCTGTTTATAGGTAGAGGCTATGTAAATAGAAGGTTCCTATCCTAATACTAGCTTGATTACACATGATTCTGTTCCAACACTATTTCTTGTTTGTTTATCTGTTTCTAGGATTATGTTGGAATGACTATCCTACAATCTTTGCAACCAGTATTCCTTGGATGCTTTATGGGATCTAATAAATTTAAAGTTTCTATTCTGGGCTTCAACTTTGATGATTTGTTATTATGTGTTATGACTACAAAGTTTCTTTCAAACATGCTTCTGCTATATTTTTAAGCATATTGGTGATGTATCTAAGATTATAATGCTGCAAAAACTTGAATTCTATTTTGTATATATTGAATGGATGGTAATATGTTGTGTTATTTATTACTCCAGGAACAGTGATTGATCCTGCTAAATGTCGATTGATGAGTGTGGATGAAAAGCGAGAACTCGTTCGTGATTTATCAAAGAGCCCAGAAAGTGCTCCTGACAGGCTTGTAGCATGGACCCGTCGGGAAATTGTAGAGATTCTTTGTTCTGATCTTGGAAGGGAGAGGAAATATACTGGTTTATCCAAACAGAGAATGCTAGATTATCTCTTCAGGGTGGTGTCTGGAAAATCATCTGGTCCTGTGGAACATGTACAAGAGAAAGAGAAAGAGAAAGAGAAAGGGAAAGAGAAAGAGAAAGAGAAAGAGAAAGAGTCAATTCCTGAGCCCAATACAACTAACCATCAGTCCCCTGCCAAACGACCGAGAAAGAGTGACAATCCATCACGATTACCGATTATCACAAACAACTCTGCAGCATCTGATGTAACTGGGCCACCTAATAATCCACGCTTCTGCCAAAATGTAGCTTGCAGGGCTATTCTCAGGGACAAATTTTGCAGACGCTGTTCATGCTGCATTTGTTTCAATTATGATGATAACAAGGACCCAAGCCTCTGGTTGTCGTGTAGTTCAGACCAACACTTACAAAAGGATACCTGTGGTTTTTCATGTCATCTTGAATGTGCTCTAAAGGATGAAAGAACTGGTATTCTGCAGAGTGGACAATGCAAAAAACTTGATGGTAGCTATTATTGCACTCGCTGTTGGAAACAGAATGATTTGCTTGGGTACTGTTCTGTAGCATCTTTTTGTCATACAGTTTTTATGCAATTTGATTCTTTTTTGTTCCTGTGCTTCCAGTCTTATTGCCTCCATATCTTAGTCTGAGCTTCCAGTATATCTTGCACTGATAGATGTAAACAATTGAAAAATATTAGTTTGATAGTCGTGAGGTTTAACTTTGATATTTTTCATCATATTTATCTTTCAAATACTACACGTAATGTACCTTACCTGGTGAAAAAGATCAAAACTTATTATATATCACTTTCTTTTAGCTCTGCTGTTCTGCTCTTAGGGATTGATCCTTGTACTGTCATCATTTAATCAAAGGAAAGAATGCTCACAGGTAGAGAAACAAGTTTTAGATATTTCAACCTGTCATGCTTTAACTTTATGCAATGAGCTATTGCTGTGTATACTCTATTCTACCTGGTTGTATGATTGATTCATCCAGTTTCCCTCTGGAGTAAGATTTGTTTGTCGGGAGTCGGGACAGGCAGTTTTATGCTGCGAGTATTTTAGATAGCAGACTATGAAAACAGGTCCTGAACCCTATTTAATTTTCTAGTTTTTGTATCTTCTTGAGGTATCTTAGCTCTAGTTTCAAGGTATGGAATGGATGAGTTTATAGTGTGATAAAATTTGAGCATTTGAGTTGACAAGGTAGGATGTACATGTAAATATGAACGTAGCATGGACAATTATCTGTTAGGTTAGTCAGTTCATTTGAATTACCTCACAAGAGGAGAAATGAAGAAGCGTAGTTCTTCAAATTGGTTTCAGATTGATACTACATCAAGTGCTCTGTTCTATTGATTGGAATGCATGAATTGTTAATCGGCAGAGCCATTTTGGTATTGTTAACATGCTGAGCACGTGACTATTAAATTTCCTTTCTCATTTCTCAGGTCCTGGAAGAAACAGCTGGTGACAGCAAAAGATGCTCGGCGATTGGATGTATTGTGTCACCGGATTTATCTCAGTCATAAGATCCTCATCTCCACAGAGAAGTACTTGGTATTGCATGAGATTGTTGATACAGCATTGAAGAAACTGGAGGCTGAGGTCGGTCCTATATCTGGAGCTCCAAATATGAGCCGTGGAATTGTTAGTCGACTTACTGTTGGTGCTGAAGTTCAGAAACTTTGTGCTCAAGCAATAGATGCTATGGAATCATTGTTCTCGGATGTATCTCCTGCTAGTTCAAGAATTCAGCGTATGTTTTGTACCCTTTATTTTTGATATTCACATATACAAATGGAATTTGACTAATTGATCCATGTTTCCATTTTCAGGACCATCTATGATACCACCAAACTTTGTAAAGTTTGAAGCTATAACCCCAACATCTGTCGTGGTATTTTTGGATTTGGTTCACTGTCCTATGCTTGCCCAAGAGGCAACTTCATTTAATATCTGGCACCGAGTGGCTGTTACTGAATCGTACCTGTCAAATCCGAGTGGCATAATACTTGCGCCATCGAAAAAATTACCTGTCACTGGGCTTGCACCGGCTACAAGCTATATCTTTAAGGTTATTGCTTTCAAGAATTCAATCGAGTTGGGGTCATGGGAAATTAGAATGAAGACAATCTGTCAAAAGGATGATCCAAGGGGTTCAATGCCAGGTGGTACTGGACTAGGACACAATAGTGAGAGCCCAAAGGCAAACAGTGATGGCCAGTCTGATCCTTCCTCAGAGGGTGTCGACTCAAACAATAATATTGCTGTTTATGCTGATCTAAACAAGTCCCCTGAAAGTGATTTTGAGTACTGTGAAAATCCTGAGATCCTAGATTCAGATAAAGCGTCTCATCGCCCCAGTGAACGCATCGATGACTTGCAAAATATACAGATGGCTGCAGATAGGGTAACAGAAGTCACTGAGCTGGAAGAAGCTCCTGGGCTCTCAGCCTCAGCCTTGGATGAGGAACCCAATGCTTGTGTTCAAACAGTGCTTCTCAGGGAGTCAAACTCACTAGAACACAATCAAAGAGCTGTAGTTCCTAGATCACAGGATACATCTAATGTACTGGCTGGAAATGAGTTGATGATTGTTGGACCTCGATATGCTGGTTCTGTGCCACCCATTGCAACAAGAGGTGTGGAAAACAGCAAGGAGAACGGTGGAAGGGGCTTCAAACCCAAACCTTGTGACAACGTTGTTCAAAATGGCTCTTCAAAGCCTGAAAGGGAACCGGGCAATTCGTCAAACAAAAGAACATCTGGTAAAATGGAGGACCTTGGCCACAAGGATAATTCCTCTGAAGTGTCCTATGAGTACTGTGTAAAGGTGGTCAGGTGGCTGGAGTGTGAGGGCTATATTGAGACAAACTTCAGGGTGAAGTTTCTTACATGGTTTAGCTTGCATGCCACCCCGCAAGAGAGAAAGATAGTTATTGTCTATGTGGATACTCTTATTGAGGACCCTGTCAGTCTTTCTGGCCAGCTCGTCGACAGCTTCTCGGAGAGGATATATACCAAAAAGCGGCCTTCCATGCCTTCCGGTTTCTGCATGGACCTGTGGCATTAAGGAACTGCAAGCTCTTACCATTTGCTTTGTAGGGAGCATATTCGGTCCCATTCTTTCGTTGCAGATCATTGCATTGATTCTTCATTGGAAATTTCACTGAAGCATTTGACTTACACATCTTCATTGAAACTTTCCTTCGCAATGACAGTAGGTTATGTTATCGGGCAACTTCTTTTTCCTTTTCCGTATTTTACATTTGCTCCATAATAGGTTACAGTGCTATCATCTGTACCGTCATTTTAGTTCTTAGAACATCAATAGGCTGCACTGTTTGGTCAGCTTGGGGCATCATGAATTTTGTGGCGTGTAGCTGCTCTGAAGAAGGATGATTGTTAAACTGGATCAGGACTGCACCTGTGTCTGTGGGATGAAGCAGTCTTCGTATGGACGTTGACGAATTCGAGCTAACCATGTCTTGTTAGTAAAATGGTTGTGCTGTATCTTCGGGGGATTTGCGTTTTCTTGCTGACTTGTTGGGAATGGGAGGGATGATGTTTAAGGTGCAGAACGTCTGCCTTAATTAATGTTATGTTGATGACTCATGCTTCTCTATCTACTGCTGCATTTGTTGGTTCGCTGGTGTTCTGTTTGAGGGCCTCCGGTTCTGTGTTGCACCTGTTTGAATCCCATTCCAGTGGTCTGCCACTGTACATGCCCAATGTAGCTTGGCATTCATGATTGAATGAGTGCTTGCGGCTGTCTATGGGACTATGGTGCTCATGGCCGACGGGTGGGATCCTGGGGCCGGTATTGAATCCTCCTTTTTCGCTTTTCGGCTCAACGAAGGCTGGGAAAAGAAATGGCGTTTACAGATGTCACTTAGATGAAGTTTTTCTTGTTGTGATTATGATACCTTAATTATTATTATTCATGTTGTCATGCACCATTCAAAATCTCAAATCAAACAAGGTTCTTTGTACTTTCAGGCATTGCATGCAACAGATGCAGTTAGCCGATTTTGTAGTCTTACTACAAGAAGTATATGAACAGAGATTTCGTCTTACTACAAGAAGTATATGAACAGAGATAGGAATAAAGTGCACATCGACGACTCCGATGGGTTTGATCAGGTTGGCCGTGTTGGTGGGCTACCTTCATGCAGCGTGTTCGGAAGCCATTGGACGCGCTGGTACGGTCGTCCTCGCCCTGCAGGACGATGAGCCAGGCGCGGCAGCGGCAGCCGCCTCTGGCACTCGGCGAGCTTTGCCGCCGCCGGGTCTAGACGCAGCAGGCAGGCAGCGGCCGTGTTGACGAGCATGTTATTCACGGCGGAGAGAGAGAGAGAGAGAGAGAGAGAGAGAGGATCGGAGGAGCTAGCTAGCACGGTGCGAGAACGTACGAAGATGGTTCTGATTCTGAATTCAAGTACTCCGTAGGAGAGAGGACGAGAGGTGATGGTGATTCCACCTTTGCTTCATCAATTGGTCGAGAGAGACGACGGTGGCTACAAGACGGCAAAACGTACCAGAACAATATGGCGATCTCCCTCCCCTCGGTGTCACCGCCGACGTGCCTCTTTCACTCTCCCTAACGGGCTAACGGCGTTCATGCCAGCAGGGCCGCCAACGGGAAATGTTTGAGCACCCACGGTTTGCTGCCCAACTACTGGAATCAGCTAAGCACCACTCTCCATTTGGAAAAAGAAAAAAGAAAAGACATCGGTGTGTTAGGCAGGCTCTGTCACTAGTTTTTGGCTGTGTACGTTGTTTCTAGCATATTGTTTGGAACCACACTGTGTTCACTGACACGTAGTCCTAGTTTAGGAGGGACATGACATGTCCCTTTCACGAAGAAAGCACACCAAATACACATTTTTCTTCTGCATGGGAAGCTTGATTTACCATCATATTTTGTCAGGTACTAACTCCTTACTAAAAATATCTTCCATCGAACTACCCACCAACAAAAGATGCTGCACTCGATTCCTGAACAGACAAACAGGAGAGACAGTAGCAGGGGGCAACCCCTCCTCTCCTGATTCCACAAAAAACAAACTTGTTCTTGATTTACAGGTCGATGGTTAATCCCAGCGTCACACATTACATTTCCAGAATATAATGGCCAAACATGCATACTTGGTCACCAAAATATTTCCAGGCTAAGAGCATCTCCAAGATACTCTCCATATACTTCCTAATTGCTAGAAATAGAGATTTTGGTGAAAAACCAACCTCCAACAACTTTTCTAAATGGTCATCCAAATATAGCCATCTTTTATTCTGGATTTTTCGCTAGCAAAAAATAGAAGATGAGAATGGCTCTCTAGAGTGTGCATGAGATATAGAAAACGGTTTTTATGCAAATGGCTTTCAAAATAATGATTTAGAGAGCGGGATTTAGAAAAGCTCTTGAAGATGCTCTAAGGCGGTATATGTTTACAGAAGATTTATAGAACAACAGCAGATTTATAGACAGTTAGACCTACTTCTGGTCCTCGTCATGTTTATATTGCAAACGATGCTCCTCCCTTCAAACTCCCGTCACTCAGAATGTCAACCAGGTCATTGTCCAAACGCAAATCCTGCAGTTATCACAAACTTTATGCCTAGACTAGGTGATAGCATGATCGATCTCGAGATCAGTTGGAGAAGTCACCTTGTCACTTGCTGAACGGTGATGAGCTTGATCCATGGAAGGAGGAAGTGAGGAAGAAGAAGAAGAAGGATATTCCGACGGCGAGACGAGCCGGTGCAGCCGAATGAGCTCGGGCATGACGACGGTCTCCAGGTCCGGCCGGTCCCTGCGCCGCATCTCGCAGCACTTGAGCGCGAGCTCGGCGAAGGCCTGCGCCTCCTGCACGGGCCAGCCGGTGACTTTGCCGTCCAGGAGGTCGGCGAACGTGCCTTCCTCCAGCGCGTCGGAGACGGTGTACGCCAGCCCCATGGCCTCCCTGGCGGTGACCATCTGCAGGAAGATGACGCCCAGCGCGTACACGTCGGACTTGGTGCACACCAGCCCCGTCTTCTGGTACTCCGGGTCGATGTAGCAGAAGGTGCCGGCCGCCGCCGTCTCCCGGTACTGCGTCGTCGCCACGGCGCCGTCCATGGACCGCGGGATGATGCGCGCCAGCCCGACGTCGCCGATCTTGGTCACGAAGTTGCCGTCCAGCAGGATGTTGCCCGGCTTGAGGTCGCGGTGCACGAACGCCTCGGGCTTCATCTTGTGCAGGTACAGCAGGCCGCTCGCGATCTCAACGGCGATCCTGAACCGCAGCTGCCATGGCAGAGGCGGCGTGCCGGAGTGGCAGAACAGGCGGTCCTCCAGGCTGCCGTTCGGCATGTACTCGTACACCAGGCACCCGTACTCCGGGCACGCCCCGACAAGGTGCACCATGTTCAGGTGACGAATGTTGTTCAGCAGCTCAACCTGACGAATGATGAAAGATTATTCATCATAACTCTTCATTCATAAATGCGAAACCAATCGCGTATGCAACAGGCTTGTAATATCTATCGTTCCTATTAAACAATGGCTTCGAATAGCAAGAATATAGAGAGTTAGAGACATCATTAATATGCTTTCGTCAAACAAAATTACACAAAGGTCACATATAGTTTGGACTTTGGAAATTAGGAATGCTAGCAGCAAACAGGATATGCTTTCGTCAGACAAAATCAGCTGTGAGCATATATATTACTTATATACCTCCTGTTGAAACTGCTTGAGTCCCTGAGTTATATTAGAATAGAGGATCTTGATTGCCACAAGAGTGTTGTCAAGTGTGGCCTTGTAGACTGGTCCATAGCCTCCTTCTCCAATCTTCAGCTCGTCGGCGAAATGATTAGTCGCGTTCGTGATATCGTCTGCGGTAAATATTCTGCACTCCAGCCTAGTAGGCAGGCACTCTAGCATCCTTTTAGTCTCAATTGGCCTTGGCAAGGCTTTAAGCTTGAGGTCAAGCTTGCGAGTCTCTTCCGGAGTAGACCCAGTCCTGTTGTCATCTCTAGGCGAGCTAATCGGTGGCCAGCGTCTCAAGATCGGGTGAATGACATCCTGCAAATCATGATCTTTCAACTCCTCTGTAATCCTTTCTCCACGAGCGTCGTGAGGTGGAGGGTCGAGGGTCAGGAGTTTATGCTTTGGTCCAATTGCTGACTGAGAACATGCTTCTGCTTCTGCCTCCGGTTTGTTTCTGTGAGATGGGGGGATGGAAGAGCTTTCTGGGTTTCTGGCCATCTCCTTGTGTTCCTGTTCAAAACTTTCACATGAATTTTCAGTCACACAATCAGGCCCAAATAGGCAACAAACTGTGGCCAAAATGATTGCTTCAGATTTAGTTCAGATTCGGAATTGTAACCACAATCATTTTACAGTGTAAGTAATAATCATCAGCAAGCACAAGGTACCAATAATACCTCTGTGTAATTATTCCATGGAAGCATATCGCCATTCTTTTCCTTCCGTTCGATTCTGAAGAGGCTTAGTTCAGCTTCATCATCTTCCTGCAGATCATATATATGCTGTTGGTAAGCCCGTGTGTATACGTCGCAATAACATTTTTGCAAATGAATGGATCTTCAAAACAACAGATAGCATGTGGAAGTGTTGAGAGCATAGTGTTAGATGGTGGTAATTTGATTCAGTGCATTCTTCACTTGCCGTTGGCGACAGTGGACTGTAGACATTGTATCCAGGATTTAGAGTGCTATCCTTGAGGCTTGAGTCATCAAATCCCAGGAATTGTCTACGTGGAGCATGAGATGCTTGTTCATTGTCCGTATTCAGAGAAAGCAATGGATGTCTATATTGCTGATCAACGTCGTTTAGGAATCCACTTGGGCATGAAGATGCTGTTTGTACAGATGAAGAGTCGCTATGCCGTTGTTGATCTGATGACATGAAGCTTCCATCTTCTGTTGATTCATCAGAACTGGCATAAATGGGCATCAGAGCACGTACTGGTATAGGCCTGAACAGAGTTCAAATGTTGTGAAAGAAACAGAAACTAGCAGCATGTACAAAAACAAAAAACAAAAAAACACAGAAGAGTCATGGAATGATGGAATTGAAGAGGACAAATTTTCTTCAAAAAAAGCATTGAAGAGGACAAATAGTTCAAATAATTTATCAGCGCAAATCTAAACAAATTGCGGATAGATGTGGTAGTGCAAATATTGACCAGAAGACAATTTCGACGTGGTTGTGAGAAAACTCACTGTTTTCATGTACGGTTGAAAATTTGCAACAAGAGTAGCTTGCCTACAGCTGACAAAGATGATCATTTTTGCAGATGGAAAGAAAAAAGTAAACTCACCTTGAAAGATTGTGTCCAGGCAGATCAGATTTCAAATCTTCTTTGCCTGTGTCATTTGCATAAGTGGCAGGCCTGAAAGAAGAAATCTTTCCTTTTGCTATCACATACACTGAACAGAAGGTCGGTGCAGATTTTGTGACAGATGTTGGCACATCCAGTTTCCATATTGTTCTGGAAAAAGTAAGGGGAAACATGCATGACACACTCGCTCATTGAAGTTGGAGAATTTTGTTCCAAGCATGATTGATACCAATGGAATCGTTTGAGAAATAGAATTGTGTGTACGATTTGTTTAGGATTTTACACCCTACCTTGTAAATGCATTCCTGGATGCTGACCCCAGTACTAACTTATCGACCTTGTTGCTCACAACAAAATCAACAATCGCTTTCGACACATCTGTTCCATCCAGGACAATTTCCCTGCATTGCAACTGTAGATATTAAAGTAAGTCAGACAAAAAGGTTATTATGGTACCAAATCGTTATGTTTATGCAGAAGAGATCAAAGAAAGGGGCACTTATAGTGTCATATATAAAGCAACGATCCTTGTGAATATCATTTAAACAAGTGGTTAATCAACATCTGCATTGCCTTTTTTTTTCTCTCCAAAATTCAGATGCAGAAAAAATAACTGAACATTGTGTTTCATTACAAGGAAAGGTAAGGTGGTGAGGGCGCATACCCCTCTCCTGCTGCAGAAACACTGGAAGGGGATCATCAGATCTTTAGCCTGAAGATCCATCTGAGCATCAAAATCGGCCGGAATGTCATCCTGTACGTGTGATATGGCGAACTGCTTACCACCTGCACACATGGAAATCAGAAATTCAGACATTCAGCAACACATCTGACTGATGATGAATCGAAACAAGATTGCATTTCTGAACAGTTGGTCGTTTGAGAAAATTAGGGACAAACCACCCCCTCAAATAATCAAATCACGTTTGTATCGCTCTGAGGATTTCACCTTCCTGCTAATTAATCAATAACCGGATCTTTCTCCTTCCTGCTAATTACGTACCGGGGCCCTGGAGGAAGGTGGGCTTGCGGCGGACGTGGATGAGGAAGAAAGGCCGGGAGCGGGAGAGGATGTTGTCGGCGGCCCACTTGAGCGCGTACTGGCTGCCCCTGTCGCCGTCGACGGCGACGGCCGCCCTCCCGTGCTCACTCGACGAGAGCGGGTTGCAGTGCTTCACGGCAGCGTCGGCGGCGTCATTGCGGGTGTCCTTCTTCTTAGCCGGTGCCACGATGGGCTGCGTGTTGAACGTGTACGACATCTCCGGGCGGTGCTGGTCGTGGCGGAGGTGGAGGACGAGGGCATGGCGTCGATGGCGTCAATCAAAGGCCTGGTGGTGGCGGTGGCGAGGGATAAGAGAGAAGGGTGCGGAAATTGAGGACGCCCGCCAGTTTGGCGGGGAACCCGCTGCTGCTGCATGCCACTATGTTTCCCCTTGAAAAGGGGGGAGGCGGAGAGCCCAAGCCCAAAGCTTGCAAAAGGCCAGAAATAATAATAGTTTTATTGTTCTTTAGCAAATTTCGTCATACATATTATTTATAACTATTATATATCTTCGTACCATATAATGTTAAAAAACATGGAGATTCTTCTATCCCACTTTTTTTTCTTCACTTTATTACAAACTGCCCTCACGCCACTCTCATATTCATCCAGAACCTACGGGTATGTTCGGTTGGTATTAAAGTTGGCTGATAAACCGACCGAAGCTGTTTTATTATGAGAGAAAAATATTATAGATTCTAGCTGATAAGTTCAAACGAATAGACCTACATTTTTTTTAAGAAGATCCAGAACCTACATAAACACGGGTCCTTATTGAATTTCAGCAACTCGTCCAATTTCAGCAACTCGTCCATCCATGTCATACTATTTGATTAGTTGACCTAACGCTCGAATGGAGCCTGGATGAGGCTCTAGGCGGTCTGATGAAGTTGCGTGTTTTTAAGTTTCTAGCAAAGCGCACAATGTGTTGAATACCTTAATATGGGCAGGTGCTGGAACCCGAGTGGGGCACCCAAGGTTGCCGGTCCATGGGTCCGGCACCGGTTGATTCAAGTTTTTGATAGGCATAGTACTAGCAAATGTGGTTTGGAACCGTGTGATCCTTATTCCTCCTTGCCGGCATTGCCCCCGCCCTGCTCTTGCTTGTGCACACTGCCTCAGACCTCATGCACCCCTCATTCGCCGCCCCCTCCACTGGGCTTCTAGCATCCACGGTCAACTCCTCACACACGATCGCTGCCCCACCAACCTCCCATGCCGCCCTACCCTAACCACAGGGCTCCTGCCGACTACTCCAGCATGATGCCCCCATCGCCAGCCCTGCACAAACCGCCATCTCCCACCGCCCTTGCGGGCGGTGCCCACGTCATCTCGGCCACCATCACCACCATGTTGCGACCACCAACTCAAACCCTCTTGTACACCCGTCGGTGAGTGAATTCTCTCCTTGAACCGTGACCCCTGGTGCCAGGTGGCTCTTCTTCCTCTTCGACGGGATGCGAACGCACGACCCATCGTGTGTCTGAGTGTCGATGTTTTCGGACCACCGACGAGTAAATTTGTATTTGCGCGTCTGGCTCGGATGGTGTGCTCGGAGGACACAAGGGTTTATACTTGTTCGGGCGGAACATCCCTACGTCCAGTTCACTGCTGCTCGTGTTACCGGCCTTTGGTTTGCAGTAGGGGTTACAAACAGGCGAGAGAGGGAGAGGATCTCAAGTCTCTGGTGGAAGGAGTGAACAGGTGCTGAGAGCTCGCTTGCTGCTCAGTCGTGTGCTCGTGTCGTGCTCTTGTGTCCTGATCTTCCGTTTTATGGGGCGCCCTGCTTTCCCTTTTATAGGCGAAGGGAAAGCACGGGTTACAGAGGAGGAAAAGGAGAAAAACAAGAGAGAGAAGAAGGTTTTTAGGGTTGCCGGGTCCTTCTCCTTTTACGTGTCCCGCTGATCCTATAGATATCAACAGGAACGGCTCCATGTCGTGGCTCTGTTCGTCACTGGCGCCATGCGCGGGCGTCATCTGACGGTCATGGCGTTTCACTCCGTCTCGGCGGACGTCGTGGTGAACTGACACGCCTGTCAGTGTCCGTACGAGGATTAGGCAGAACAGCACCGGCACGTCCGACACTGTTCTTGATGTGAATCCACATGTATGGCCCATCATGGCCACATGTTACATCGAGGCGTGTCAGCCTCTTCCCTGGCGTCAGAGTTTGGACCCAGACCCATACGCTTGGACATGGAGTGGTTGGCAGTGGTATGGGTCCCCGTCGGACAAGACGGAACCCGCGTCCTCGAGGTCGGGCGAGATGGAGCCCGCGACCTTAGGCGAGACAGAAACCGCGTCCTTTGGGGTCGGACGAGACGGAGCCCGGACCCAAGGGGTCGGGCGAGATAGAGCCCGCGGCCGTGGGGTCGGGCGAGACCTTTTAATACGTCTCGAGCCATCCGAGGAAGTTAGTGTGGGCGCTAACTTCCTTACTTTGGGTATCCCTAATATTGATACACGATAATGAGTTTGCGCTGGTAAAAATAAAAATACAAAAGCAACGGGAAAAGAAAATAATAATACTTAAAAATGTGTCGATAAAGTACTCGCCTACTCCGGTATCATGTAGATTTTGCGCGTCTCACAGATCCAGCATAGACTGTTGATAGATTTTTTTTTTATTTTGCTAGCAATTGTGACTATGTTGCTAAATGCGAGTTGTGGTTACTTGTATGAGTACGGATCATAAGTCCAGACTCACATACGAGACACGGCGAATTTTGGAAAGTAAAACAACAGGAGACTCATAATATATTTATTATTTTTGTTTATAAGAAAAAGTAGGAGATAAAAAAAGAGAAAAAAATATGAATTGTGGTTACTTATATGAGTACGAATCATGAGTGTGAACTCTCATACGGGACACGGAGGGCATGAGCGCATTTTGAAAAGTAAAAAAAAATAGGAGACTCATAATATATTTATTATTATTTTATTTATATATAATAAAAAATGGGAGATAAAAAGGAGAAGAAAAAGTCACGTACAGAACCCATGGTGGGAAGAGGAAACGGAAAAATAAAAAGAAACAGAAAAGGGACACATGGACAGGTGCATCTATCGGAAACAACCGACGGTTGTAAAAAAAACGGATAGGGTTTTTAGGATATGATGGCGAGGCCGAGCCAGTTTAAAATTAGGTTGGATGAAAAATTATTAGTGGTAGAAATTTTCTCTCTTTAGTATTAGGTATAATTTAAATATAGATAAATACATAATTTAGTGATAGAAATTTTATTTCTTACCGATAGAGAAGGGTTAATGGTTCAGAGAACCATAATATCGCATTTATATGTTATTATAATATTTCTTTTGACGTTTATTGTATGGTTTTGACAATGGCCCCGTTCGCTGGTCTAAAATTTGGTTGAAACTGGCTGAAAACATTGTTCCAGCTGAATTGTTGTGAGAGAAAAATACTGTTCCAGTTAAAAAAAGAAGCCGAACAAGCCGAATATAGAGTAAGCTAAACAGAGCCATTGAACAATGGCTGGCTGGATCCACAGTACAGTCTATTATGACCCAGAAGACGGTTGTCGAAGAATGTCCTGCTTGTATTTTTTTTGAATGGAAGGAGGATTATATTAAAAGTTAGCACAATACATCCCTAAATTACACATAAAAAATCTAAAATAAAAAATACACAATAATCTATCTAGATTCTTCTTCCCCGAAGGCATCTCTCCAACGCTGGAGCTAAAGGGTAGTCCTTATGCCGAATCCAACGACCAACCCAAAAACATTGGACATCTAGCGCTTTGGAATCAGTCCAAAACATATCTAAACCGATGAAAGAATATCAACAGTTACATCGTCGGAAGCAGCATAGGATGCAGATTCATCATCTTTAAAACTTGAAATTCTCTCCGCAACCATCAACGATGAGATCGATGACCTGGAGTAGCTGTCTTCGTTTGGGGCGCCTAGAAGCACCCCTCCCCTTGCAGATAATGACCACCACTTGGCCGCATGCCGATGAAATCGACGCCTGCAACGGTGATCTTGTCATGACAATCACTGAAGTTATCGCAGGAAACACGATTCTAACTAAAAATCATCTAATTTCATCGAAAGATTTATTTAGACCAAACTCTAAGCAATTAATAAAAATAAACTGTGGGAAAAGGAATGGATCCCCTTTCCTAATCCCTAGCAGACGCGTTGGAGAGAAAGGAGAGGGGCCCTAGGCGCGACGGCGGGGGCGCTAGCAAGGAGCAGGCGCGTTTCCCTAGGCCGCCAGGGCAATCACGGCATGAGGATGACATACTTGGGTTAATTGCTTGATTAAGCAAAGTTTGTCCTTTGAGGTTGAGAGAAAGAATCAACCAGCCTGCTTGTTTATTGGTTTCAGTCAGCCAATCAATAATGTTTTTCTCTCACAACAAACAAACATCAGTCGGGCTTATCAGCCCAGAAACAAAGAGACCGAACGTTTGAACAAATTAAATCGTGCAGCTCCTTGTATGTATCCCAGACAGAACGAGCGAGGCGGATCGAGTACTGTATGGTTCGATATACGTAAATTATATTTGTGTTATATAAATATAAATATAATATGTGCTGATTGATCTGGCATTGATCTCGACTATATATCTCGAGACTCTCACGTCATCGTCGGGGCAACAATATCCAGACGAGCTAGAGCCAGAAGCAGAGCTAGCAGTTAGCAATCGACACGTACGTACGACGACATGGCAGCGCTACGACATGGCCTGCTGTTGCGGTTAAAGCAAATCTTCGGCGGCGGCGGCGGCCGCAGTTACGCTCCCCATCGTCCACCATGCCCCGTCACCGTGCTGCCTCCTCCAGCTATAGCCCTCGGCGGCCTGCAGCCGTCCTGGCGGACCTTGTTCATTATCAGCTATGGGCCTGTTCGGCTGGTATTAAAATCGACTGATAAGTCGATTGAAGCTGTTTTATTGTGAGAGAAAAATACTGTAGATTCTAGCTGATAAGTTGAAGCGAACATGCCCATAAGTCCATTGCTGGCGTTCTGGTCGTGGGATGTTTTACTATATATAGGCACGGCAACATGGTGCGCTCGCAATCCGACCATGTTGTTGCGTAAGTACAAACTACAACACATACTGCCCCCACGTCGCTCCTGCTTGGGGCGACTCGGTCGGACTCCCGAGTTCCCAGCGCCGCCGCCCGCATCTCCGCTCCCCTGCCTCGCCGCTGCCAGAGTGGGTTGCCGGAGGCCCGTGCGACCATGAGGAAGGCGGCGGTGGGGCTTCTCCAGTCAAGATTGAACCTGAGGAGGCGTTAGCAGTGACGACAGCGGTAGCTCCATCTGCTGTTGGCTTCCGTGCTCTGTCCAGCGGATCCATCTTCCCCCCGATCAGATCTGCTTGGGGAGGCTGGATCTAGTGAGATGACGCCCATCCCTGGCCATTTCTGCCTAGGCGGCGGCTCGAGACGGCTCATCTGTAGGTGTCGGGGACCTAATACCGGGGTACCCAATGAGGTGGAATTAATAACCATCGAACGTTTATGCTTCCGGTCAGACAAGAATGCTACTACACTTCTTGCCCAAACGACGGTAGATTGGTTCCGCCTCGCTCGACCCCCAAGGGCTAAGATTCTGCCTCGCCCAACGACTGAGGGCTAGCTCTGCCTCACCTGACGTCCAAGGGTAGACTTCGCCTCACTCGACGTATGAGGGTAGGCCCCGCCTCGCCCGATGGCTGAGGGCTAGCTCTGCCTAGCCCGGCGTCCGAGGGCAGGCTTTGCCTCGCTCAATGGCTGAGGGCAGGCCCTTCCTCGTCCGACGGCTGAGGGCAGGCCCTGCCTCACTCGATGTCTGAGGGCAGGCTCCGCCTCGCCCGACGACTACACCCTGCTCCTTCATAAAGACGAGCACAGGGTATGACAGGACATTCGAATCAACCATAGTACCGAGGGCCATGCCCTGCATGCCTGTAGGAAGGTACTATCAGGATACGATGGGTTGAGTGCTTTAGGCCATTTTTGACCTGACAGAGCTCAAACAGTGTTGTAGGCGTCGACTTTTGTCCCACAGTGTTGTAGGCGCCGCCATCAGCCCTCGAACACGGATACTAACACAAGCATACGACAACCACTACGATCCAATACAAAACTCACATCATCTACAGTGACGGATGTATAGTCACTTCCCCGTCTACTCCCCGAAGGGTCACAGCTCGGCTCTCTAGCATGCCGCACCATCTGCCAGTGTAGGATGGGATGCACCCACTTGCTAAAAGAGTCCAGGGCATGGCCCTATGAGGATTAGCGAACATGTCATCCCTGACATGGTCTGCCATGTTAGCAGGGCAGGCACAGGGGAAAAAAGACCTGGCTCCCTCAAAGGATCTTCTTTACCTTTGGTTTTTTTCCTTTTTCTCCCATGTGTAACCCCTGCCCCCTCCTTGGTCTATAAAAGGGAGGGCAAGGCACCCCACTAAGAGGACCGATCATTTTGACACACAAGACACAGCAAGCAGCAACCGAGCTCTTGGCGTCCTTTTGACCTTTCCATTAGAGACTTAGGACATATCCCTCTCTCGACCGTTTATACCCCCTACTATGAACCTTTTTCGGTACTAATAACATGAGCAGTAGTAGACTAGACGTAGGGACGTTATGCCCGAATCAGTATAAACCTTGTGTCCTTTAGTACACCATCCAAGCCTAACGTGCAACAATTATAAATTTACTAGTTGGTGTTTGTTCAAAACACCGACAGTTGGCGCGCCAGGTAGGGGCCTTTGCACGTTCCAAATCAAGCCTCGGATGGCTAGCCACACAATCAGCTGGGTCTTGGGTGCACACGTGCGTTTCGGTGACCTAAACTTCATCGTCACGGTGGGAGGAGAGTTGGCGTTGGCCCATGCTGCCATCTAGTCTCTCCCTTCCATCAGCTTCAACTATGGGAGGCTTGAGTGCTAGCACGACGTCTCCCTTGGACCCCAACTGTCTAGGGGGACCCGCGCCGCCTCACCCTCTCTCTGGAACAATCCATACGGAGCGCCCCGATGGTGCTTCTGTTCGATCTCCGCAACACCACGACGACCGTTAGCCACCTTGTGGCATAGCGCACGATCCCGTCCTTTGCAAACGAGTTCGTGGGGATGATCAAAAGCGTCATGGAATCCCTCCATGGCCTCCTCGTGGAGGGCTAGGGTCGGACTCTGGCTCTGACTCTACCAGGGGGAGCTATCACCCCTCCCGGGAATGTTTCATGGCAGGTACCCCCGAGGGACATGTCGAGAGTGTCACCACGGAGGAGGCTACCCCGGTAGGCAACCCTGGCGATAGAACCAAAGGGGGAATGGTGATCCCACCACGTGTAGGGGTGGAGCAGTTGAGAGCCCAAAAGCGGGAGATCGATGAAGCTGGACTCACGCTTGTGCGGGAATACGCGGAGGTCGATTGGGAGATCGAACGCCGTGGAGACGGTGGGCACGCACACGCCGTGGCCCATGATGTGAATCGAAGGATCATCACCGATGATGAAACCCTTCCTCACTTCGCTCAGGCAAGCCAGAACATCACCGCTGCAATGGCCTTGCTCCATGGCCTTCTAGAGGCCGCAACGCCTAAGGATCGCTAGGCCCACCATGAAATTCACATGCTGCTCGAGCGTGCGACGGCGTAGCAGGCGGAAAGCTCATTGTCTTGGTGATGTGAGCTTGACACCAGCTAGTGCACGCCCTCGGTGCATCTTGCCAGGGATGCATCAGTCCACTAGGCACCACAAGGAGGCAGGCAACATGCTGCAATCCTAATACATCAATGTCCCGGCCGCAACCACGACACACGCAGCACCCTCGATGCTCGTAGACGCACCTACAATGATCTAAGGGAAGGAGCTTGCTGTGTCTATCATCCTCATCGCGGTGAGGACCGAAGCCTGAGCCCTGGCCTGCCAGGGCCTCAGGCCTTCAGCCGACACATCTTCAATGCTGCGTTCCGGCCAAGGTATCGACCACCTACCAATATCCCTAAGTACTCTAGGGAGACAAACCCTAGACTTTGGCTTGAAGACTATCGCCTTGCCTATCAAGCCGGTGGTGTGGATAATGATGACTTCATTATCTACAACCTTCTATTGTTCTTGGCCGATTCAGCACAAGCGTGGTTGGAACACCTATCGTCCGACGCAATCTAGAGTTGGGCGAATCTGAAGGAGATCTTTGTGGGAAACTTCCAGGGCACGTACAAGCACCCTACGAACCCATGGGACCTCAAGAACTATCATCAAAAGGCCAATGAGACCCTCTGTAGGTACATCCAGTGCTTCTCCCGACTGTACAATGAGCTCCCTAACATCGCCAACGCCGACGTGATAAGCGCCTTCCTGTTCGGGACGACCTACGAGTCCTTGGTTCATAAGCTAGGAAGCAAGGGCCCATGAACCGCCAATGAAATCCTAGACATTGCCACCAGCCATGCCTCAAGAGAAGAGGCGATCAGAGTGATCTTTGATCGCCTCGAGGGCAAGGCAAGGTGGGAGGAGGGTACTGGCGAAGGCACCTCCAATCGTTCTGCCAAAAGGAAGAATAAGAAGCAACATCGTTAGGACTCACTCATGGCCGCTACTAACCGCAAGGGTGGTCAGAAGCCCATGGAGGTCACTCCAAACCACTTCGAAAAAATACTCGAGGACCATGCCCGAACCACGCCTTTCCTGTTAAGCATCTGCTCAAGGACTGTAGCCTCATGCGGCGGTTCTTGTCTGGAGGCTCCAACAAAGGGGAGTAGGGGAAGGAACCTGCCCCCACTACGGATGACGCCGAGGAGAAGGATGATAGCTTTCCAATGCCAGACGGCTGCCTTATGATCTTCAAAGGATCAGCAGCCTACGACTCTAGACGTCGTCAGAAGGTCGTGTGCCGCCAAGTCTACATGGCCCAACTGGCCACACCTCCCTTCCTCCGGTGGTCGGACCGACCACTCGGATACCATCCCACACCTAGGGAGATATCTACTTGTGGTCGACCCGATCGTTGGCCCAAAATGACTCACCAAAGTACTAATAGACAGAGGCAGCGATCTCAACATCATGTACGCCAAGACGCTCGACATAATGGGCGTCGACCGGATGCGCCTCCACCCAACCTGAGTGCCTTTCCATGGCATCGTGCCCGAGAAGCAAGCCATGCCACTCGAGCAGATTGATCTACCTGTTACCTTTGGGGATCAGTTCAATTACTGGACTAAGACCCTCACCTTCGAGGTGGTTGGATTGCCTAGAACCTTCCACGCCATCCTAGGATGACCATGCTACGCGAAGTTCATGGATGTCCCTAACTACACATACCTCAAGCCGAAGATGTCGGGCCCCCATGGGGTCATCACTAATGGCACCTCCTTCCAGCGCGCCTATGAGTGCGAGGTCAAGTGTTGTGGCCACGCCATAGCAATCATCGCCTCCGAGGAACTCATCGCCCTCAGGGAGGAGGTCGCTGAAGAAGCGCCCGACACGAAGAAGTCGATCAGGTTGTTTGAATCGGCAGAGGGCTCCAAGGGGGTCCTCATAGATCCTAGAAGCTCTGAGGGTAGAATGGTATGCATTGGTACCACACTTCCCTCCAAATAGGAAAGCACGCTCGTCGACTTTCTCCACGGCAACAAAGACATCTTTACGTGGAAACCATCTGATATGCTAGGCATTCTGAAGGAGGTCACCGAGCATACCTTAAAAATCCATCCAGGCTCTAAGCCAGTGAAGCAACGCCTGCGTTGCTTCGACAAGGAAAAGCACAGGGCCATCGATGAAGAGATAGGAAAACTTTTGGCCACTGAATTCATCAGGGAAGTACACCACCTAGAGTGGTTAGCTAATCCTGTTCTTGTATGAAAGAAGAGCGGAAAATGGAGGATATATGTTGACTATACGGGCCTCAACAAAGCGTGCCCAAAGGATTCATTTCCTTTGCCACACATAGACCAAATAGTCGACTCTACCTTGGGGTGTGAAACCCTCTGCTTCCTTGATGCGTACTCCGGCTACCATCAAATCACGATGAAAGAGGCCGACCAGCTCACGACGTCATTCATCACCCGCTTCGGATTGTTTTGCTATGTTTCAATGCCATTCGAACTGAAGAACACTGGGGCTACGTACCAGCGCTGTATGCTCAGATGCTTTGGGGACCTCATCGGATAGACCGTTGAAGCCTACGTTGACGACATTATAGTTAAGTCCAAATGGGCTGACCACCTCATTGCCAATCTTGAGCAAACCTTTGCAAAGCTCCGGGTGAATGGCACCAAACTCAATCCCGAGAAGTGTGTTTTTGGGGTCCCAAGGGCCATGGGCTCGGCTTCATCGTCTCTGAGTGTGGCATCAAAGCCAACCCAGAGAAGATTTCAGCCATCACAAGGATGGGCTCGATTCAGAATATAAAGGGGGTTCAACAAATCACAGGGTGCCTCACTGTCCTTGGCCGATTCATCTCACGCCTCGGCGAATGAGGTCTCCCCTTTATCGACTCTTGAAGAAAGCCGGCCGTTTCAAGTGGACATCCGAGGCCCAGGAGGCACTTGACATGGTCAAACTACTTCTAACAAGGCCCCTGATCCTAGTTCCTCCAAGCGATGGAGAATCCCTCCTGCTATACATAGCGGCCACCATGCAAGTGGTCAGCGCTGCTCTGGTAGTAGAGTGGGAGGAAGAGGGGCACGCCCTCAAGGTACAATGCCCTGTGTACTTCATCAGCGAGGTACTATCTGACTCTAAGATCCGCTACTCCCAAATTTAGAAGCTCCTATGCACCGTCCTCATCACCAAGAGGAAGCTATGCCACTACTTCGAGTCACACCCCATGACGGTCGTGACATCGTTCCCCCTCAACGAGGTCGTCTAGAGCTAGGATGCCATGGGAAGAACCGCAAAGTGGGCACTCGAGTTGATGGATCAAGGCATCACATATGCGTCCCAAACGGTGATCATGTCCTAGGTGTTGGCTAACTTCATCGCGGAATGGACTGAGGTCCAGACACCACCGCGCGGTCGTTGATCAAGAGTACTAGACTATGTACTTTGACAGATTGCTAATGAAGAAGGGCGCCAGCGTAGAGCTGGTCTTCGTATCACTCCTCGGGGTCTGCATGAGGTACATGGTTTGGCTCTATTTCCCCTCATCAAATAATGTGGCTGAGTATGAAGCGCTCATCAATGGCCTATGAATTGCCATTGAGTTGGGCATCCTGATGAGGACATCGCCACGCTGGACACATCGATGCCATGGTCTTCCCCAAGTTGCAATTCGTTTCCAACTCAGCTGCCACGTCGTCCTCGAATTCAGCAGACACGTCGTCACTGTTTCGGTCATAACTTCCTCATACGACATCGAAACGGGCCATTCTTGGATGCGTTGGAAAGGGGACGACGATGCCGTCGTTTTGGATCTGGTCCCAGCTCCAGAAGGTCCGTGGATCATTCTGTGTGACCACGGCAAGGTGCTGCGTCACCTATTTGGGCCAACTTGGCCATGTATCGTGTCGGGCCTTAAGCCCAAGTTGTGGGCGCCCAACCCCTGGCCGTCCCCAACCCTAGGTCGAGTCTTAGACTATAAACATAGCCGCCGCCGCTGCTACACAATTGGGTTTTTGTTTAGAGTTTAGTTTTCCATCGAGAAACTGAATCGTTCATTGTAACTGTGGTGACAAATCCTTTTACAGTGATCCATAGCCCCCGTTCTTGATCTCCTCCACTGTGTTGATTAGTCCTTTGGAACCAAGTTCTTGAACCCTCTATTGATATTCGCGTCATTCATATTTGCAATTTCAGATTGCGTGTTTTACCTTCTTGCTTGTGCTCTTCGATTCGCTTGCAGGAAAAGCCTTCTTGGCGAGGTCAATCAAGTTGTGCTTGGTAGATAACCAACAGAGCAGTGGTGTAATGGTTGCAGGGTTCAAATCGTGTCTGATTTGAAGCTGGATCGCCAACGTCGAGATCTTCACAAATCGAACTTACCGGCTACCTCTCGGAAGATCGGGCGAGGAATTTTCAGCAGCGTTCTGAGCCGGAGACGTCTAAGCTTCCTGTTGCACCACAGCCATCTACACCTTCATTTTCTTCTGGGGTAAGTAAATTGTCTAATGTGCAGTTTCCACAGCTGAAGAAAGGTGGCACTCCGGGTGCTTCTACTAGCTCCTCTTCGTCCAGCTCTAAAATCATTTGCCACCGATGCAAAAGCATGGGACATGTCATGAAGGAATGCCCCAGTCGTCGCGCTTTCATTGCTACCGAGGATGGATATGTAAGTGCTAGTGATGATGATTTAGCCCTTGCTGCTAACATTGATGCAGATCCCACCGAGGGCGATCATGACAAGGAGGCCATCACCATTGACTCTGTGGCTGCTGCCGCAGACTACCCTAGCCTTCTTGTGCAGCGTGTGTTGAGTACACGTGTGGGTCATGAAGAAGAGATGAAGATCCAACGCCACAATTTGTTCCACATGTATCTCATTGTGCAGGGTTGTCGTGTTCTCACTATCATTGATAGCGGAAGTTGCAACAACTTGGTGAGTTCAGATTTGGTTGACAAGCTTGGCTTGACCACACGACAACATTCGTATCCATATAAACTTCAATGGTTCAATAATAGTGGTAAAACTAAGCTAACTAAATCAGCACGCATTAGCTTTTTCACAGGCTCTTATCATGATACTGCTGATTTTGATGTTGTCCCTATGCAAGCTTGTTCCATTTTGTTAGGTCACCCATGGGAATTTGATAATGATGCTTTACACCATGGTAGAACTAATACATACACTATCATACATAAGGACAAGAAAATTACATTGCTGCCTTTGTCTCCTACGGATATTATTAAACATGCTAATGAGATCAAAAATAAACCTCCAACAGACATTGCTAAAAATAATGGGATTAAGTTAAAAGGAGGTGCTTTTCTTGCTACAACTCCTGCTACTGCTGAGTTATGTGATAATCCTGATGCACTATGTTATACTATGTTTTGTCAACCTTTTATGTCTGGTGCATTGCCTGCTGTCACTAACCTTTTGTAGGAGTTCGCTGATGATGGGATGGAGTCGAGGACGACTCCAATTCTACAAGGAGGGGATGATGAGGACATCACCAAGATGGAGTCGAGGACGACTCCAATTCGAGAAGGGGAGGATGATGAGGACATCGCCACGCTGGACACATCGACGCCATGGTCTTCCCTAAGTTGCAATTTGTTTCCAACTCAGCTGCCACGTCGTCCTCGGATTCAGCAGACACGTCGTCACTGTTTCGGTCATAACTTCCTCATACGACATCGAAACGGGCCGTTCTTGGATGCGTTGGAAAGGGGACGACGATGCCGTCGTTTTGGATCTGGTCCTAGCTCCAGAAGGTCCATGGATCATTCTGTGTGACCACGGCAAGGTGCTGCATCACCTATTTGGGCCAACTTGGCCATGTATCGTGTCGGGCCTTAAGCCCAAGTTGTGGGCGCCCAACCCCTGGCCGTCCCCAACCCTAGGTCAAGTCTTAGACTATAAACACAGCCGCCACCGCTGCTACATAATTGGGTTTTTGTTTAGAGTTTAGTTTTCCATCGAGAAACTGAATCGTTCATTGTAACTGTGGTGACAAATCCTTTTACAGTGATCCAGGGCCCCCGTTCTTGATCTCCTCCACTGTGTCGATTAGTCCTTTGGAACCGAGTTCTTGAACCCTCTATTGATATTCGCGTCATTCATATTTGCAATTTCAGATTGCGTGTTTTACCTTCTTGCTTGTGCTCTTCGATTCGCTTGCAGGAAAAGCCTTCTTGGCGAGGTCAATCAAGTTGTGCTTGGTTGATAACCAACAGAGCAGTAGTGTAACGGTTGCAGGGTTCGAATCATGTCTGATTTGAAGCCGGATCGCCAACGTCGAGATCTTCACAAATCAAACTTACCGGCTACCTCTCGGAAGATTGGGCCTATACTCATCACATCCTATGCCTCGACATCCAGGGATGACTCCCAGCTGGTCGTCAACCAAGTCATGAAGGAGTCAAGCTACCACGACACCAAGATGGTTGCATACTACCAAGAGGTCCGACAGCTGGAGGACAAGTTCGATGGCCTCGAACTCAATCACATCCCAAGGTGCCTCAACGAGGCAGCCAACGCGCTTGCAAAAGCGGCGTTCGGTCAAGAGTCGATGCCAACAGGTGTCTTCGCCAACGACCAACACAAACCCTCAGTGCGCTGCAATGGGTCAGAGCAGGCTGATGATGGCCCATTTAATCTAGCCTTAGGGGCTGACCAACCGATGGCTCCATCCGACCTCGAGGTCATGGAGCTTGAAGAGGATCTAGTGATAGAGCCCGACCCTCTAGACAAGTAGAGAACGCTCTACCTCGACTACCTCCTCTATGACATGCTGCCGACAAATAAGATGGAAGCTCAATGGCTCGCATGTCGCGCCAAGTCCTTTATTCTTGTAGAGGGTGAACTCTACAAATGGAGCCACACTGGGATCCTGCAGCTCTGTATCCCCATCGAACAAGGGAAGCTTCTACTAAGCGATATATACGATGGGGTCTACGGTCACCACACCACACCTAGAACCTTGGTTGGGAACACATTCTGACAGGGCTTCCGCTGGCCCACTGCAGTAGCTGACGCCGAGCAAATCATACACACCTACGAAGAGTGCTAGTACTATGCTTGGCAAATTCACCTCTTGGCCTAGGCACTCTAGATGATCCCCATCACGTGGCCCTTTGTGGTCTGGGGCTCGATCTGGTTGGGCCTCTCAAGAAGGCGCCCAAGGGTTACACCCACTTGCTTGTCACCTTAGACAAGTTCACAAAATGGATCAAAGCTCGGTCGATCTCCGTGATCAAGTCCGAGCAAGCCGTGCTATTCTTCCTCGACATCATCCATCATTTTGGAGTACCGAACTCCATCATCACAGACAATGGCACATAGTTCACCGGCAAGAAATTCCTTCGATTCTATGATGAACAACACATCCGGGTCAATTGGGCTGTCGACGCGCACCCTCGAACGAACATGCAAGTTGAGCGCGTAAACGACATGCTCCTATAGGGCCTCAAGCCTAGGATCTTCAACCGGTTGAACAAGTTCGGCGCACACTGGGTCACCGAGCTCCCTGCGGTGCTCTAGAGCCTGAGGACAACTCCCAGCTAGGCCACCGGCTACATGCCTTTCTTCATGGTCTACGGTTCCGAGGCCATCTTCCCAATCGACCTCGACTATGGAGCACCAAGAATCAGAACATATGATGAATAGGGAGCCAAGGCATCCCACAAAGATGCCATGGACTAGCTAGATGAAGCCCACGACATCGCCCACCTCCGTTCGGCCAAGTACCAACAGGCGCTGCGATGGTACCACAGCTGACGGGTGAGAGACCGAGCCTTCAACATCGGAGACCTTGTTCTCCGCCTCATGCAGAGCAACAAGGACCGTCACAAGCTCTCCCTGCCTTAGGAGGGGCCTTATGTCATCGTGGAAGTACTCTGGCCAGGCGCCTACAAGTTGAAAACCATCGACGGTGAGGACTTCACCAACGCCTGGAACATTGAGCAGCTACGTCGTTTTTACCCTTAAATAAACACATACCTTCTCTTGTCACTTTTTGTTAGAAAAAATCCCCGATCTTTAGTGACATTCGACCCCTGCAAAGTGCGAGGGGTCAGACCTCACTCGAGGGCTGATATAAGTATGTTTATCTTGCAAACACTCTCTATGCTATCTTTGCAAACATTCTCTATGTCTTTCCTCTTTTCGCATGTCAAGTCCTAAATGCTAGGATTTCAGGAACAAAATCTGAGTATAACTGGTAGGACTGCGAGAAACCCACACCCCAGTGGCTATGGCCTTCTTGCTCACCAGCATGATCAGAATTGGCTCACCCGCACGTCGAGTTTTTTACGACCTTAACCATGGGAAGGGTCGAAAGGCACCAAACCTCATTTATAGAAAGAGGGAGAAGAGCCGAAAGGCTGTTTGACGTAACGAAAGTTGAAAACTTATTCATTTTTCACACAAAATCATCACTTACAAAGTGATTTCATCACGAAATGGACTGATGTATTCATAAATACAAAAGACTATTCACTCGGCAGCTCCCCCACAACTTATTCGATTATAATTTCTGACCAGTTCTACTATGAGCACTACTATGGCCACCATGCCACGCTCTCCATCAATGACGTCCTACCGCTCTACGAGACCCTCGAGGGCGCCATCATCTGCAATGTTGACCACCACGTCAACGACAGTGGTGCCCACGATGAGGCGTCCAGGGACTACGCCATCATGATCAGCCACAACCCTAACAACGGCACCTACGCTAGGGCATCCAGGGACTATGCTACTATGATCAGCCACAACCCTAACAATGGTGTCTAGGCGAGGGGTGTTTCTCACCGAAGAAAGGCCACCATGAACAATGGCAAAGCCAACGACGCTTAGCACCCTCCAGTGCACCTCCTCCTTTGGCGAAGGTGGCCCCTTCTCGACAAAGGCAGCCAGGACCATCTCATCTATGTTGGATGACCTCCAACTCGACATTGCACTCTAGATTCATGAACGGATCTATGAGTTCTACTCTCCCTCGCATTACCCTCTCTCACTTAGGAATCACCGTGACATACGAACACGCTCGGTGAGAAGGAGAAAGGACAAGAAGTAGCGGCTTAGAAGTAGGCAAAGGAATGGGATGAGAACTCCCCTCCCCCTCCCTATTTAAGGAAGAGGCACAGCAGCTGAGGAAAAGCGAAAGGTTGGGACAAAAAACTCTCTCCCTTCCCCTATTCAATGCAGATGGGAAATCAATGCTGATAGGAATCCGAGGGGACACGCTCTAGTCAATGAGACATCGCCTGGTCAAACAGGACATTACCTGGGCATGGCCCACCACTACCACACACCGAGCATGAGAATTAGGGCCCACCCGCATGTAGGCGACTCTTCGCTTCCCCATGCAGGACCATGGAACGACCCGATGATGGAACCCCTATCTAGGGGAGCCCAACGGGCCTCCTGGGTCGATCAAATGGCCTATGTAAAATGATGAACTAACGACTGCTGAAAGATAAGCACCTCTGTTTACTTACTTTGCGTGTTAATTTCATTACCGACCTTCCGACCCTAGCAACAGTAGGGGCATGGACATCGCTTGAGGGCTGCGAAGAGTGTCTACTTGTTTAGACATCCTCATCGCCTGACCCCTCCTTACATTTAAAAACTGGAGACACGGGGTGTGGGTGTAAAGCTTTGAGTAAAACTAGACGAACCGCTAGACCATACGCCCCGACGGCTATGGTATTTTTGTTCACCAGGATAATCGAATTCACAGTTTTCCATACCCTGAGCTTTTGCATCCGCCTTCTCGTGAAGGGTTTGGAGGGGTCCACCTACAGAATCTCCTTCAAGGAGAAGCTGTCAGGTCGCTTAAAGTCAATCGAACGGCTCAAATTGCCATCAAGAGACGGAAATGAAAAATTGCGCTACTCATGCAGGTCACGCCGGCCCCATCATGAACGTTGGACTTGAACCCTGCACGAGCATGTCTAGTAAGAGCCTCTCGTCGCTCATACCGCTAAGGTAACACAACTAACCCCTGCTCTTGTTTCAATTAAATCATACATTAAACCCATACATCCAAATATTGCATATGAGATCGTCGCATCTCAACGCTTTGTATCGTGCCACGAAGCGGCACCCGCCTTATTCAATATGAGCGGCAACTGACCGAGGTTCAAAGGCCGGCCTATAAAGGGCTCAAGAGCACCTCGCGTCAAACAGAGCCATGGGAGAAAAACCAAGAGAAGTGCCAGCGGCCTTGCCCGACCCCGCTCAGAAGCGGACAGGGACATCTCGACCTTTCTCGTTCGATTCTAACCTTGAGTCAAACTCACAGAATCTTCATTGAGGAGAGGCCAACGGACCACTTCAGCCTATCGAACAGCTTGGGCATCTGTCGGGAGGCGGGTTAAGAAGTAGTGGAATGCCACATGAGGGCTCTACTGACCCCATTAGCGAATGATGGACCCAGATTCCACATGAACATACCCGTTAGCGAGCTCATTGAGGGTGACACTCGAGCCGTCGAGGCAAATGTCATCAACTCAGCCCCTTCGGTTGTGGAAACCAAGGACGGGGTGACGTGTGAAACACGGCCGACCCCTATTAGAGCCTATGGGGCTCAGGGGCTCGAGCCGCTCGATCTGAGATCAAGAGGCCAAGGTTCGAAGGCTGACCCACAAAGGGTCCGAGGCCTCCTCGCATAAAAAATGAGCTAGGGTCATCTCAACCTTCTAGTTCAATCTAGCCTTTAGCTGAGCCTATAGAATCCCTATTGAGGGGGAATCTGTTGGAAGGCAGGTCGAGGAGCAACGGAACGCCACTCGAGGGCTTCACCGACCCTGTTGTAAAGCAATAGGATCAGATTCCGTTCGAACATCCCCATTAGCGAACTCATCAGGCACGTCACTCGAGCTATCGAGGCAAGTGACGTCGCCTCAACCCCACCAGTTGTGGAAACCGTAGACGGCAAAACAAGCCGACCCTTGACCGAACCGCCACCACACGCGAGGGCTCAGGGAAGGCCGGGCTAGCAATAAGACCAAACGCATGGTCATGGAACGATCGCCAAAATCCTAAGTATGGGGTACGTGTAAATACAAGAGTAAGTTAGCTACCCTCGCTCCGGTCTCTAGTAACATCCGGCCCCAGTGACTGCAAGGGGTTGGATCTCACTCGGGGGCTAATAAAGGTACGAATACCTCTTTTATTTTTGAAATAGTCATTACATCAGACCTTTTCCTCGCATCGAGACTGGCGGCAAGGTTTGTGGGAAAAGATAAATGAGCACGCCTGGAAAGACTTCAAAAAGCCCATGCCCCGACGGCTATGATAACTTTGCTCACCAGCACAATCAAAATTTCCCCTTATACACCTCGGGCCCTATAGTCTTAACGAACAGAAAGATCAGATCACATAAACCTTTTTTTCTCGAATGCAAAAGGGAAGAAAGTAAGCTCAATAAAACAAAACAAAATTGCAAAACAAATTACGAATCTATTTTCGAACACAAAAGTACCAACACTTGTCCACATATTATAGATAGATGTTTATCAAACTTATTAAACTAACTACTTCCTCGAAGGGAGAATTATGTCTTTTAGCCTGTTCGCCAGGTTCCATGTAATGGGAGTCATCGCCTTCTCAATCTCATCTAGATTGGAGTTTTCATAGCTAGGCGTGAAGCCAAGGCTCATTACCTCTAAGTTAACTTCCTAATCATAATGAGAGTGGGCAACATCAAAGGCTTGGGTGAGCCCAGCGTGAAAGGCGTTCTCCTCAAGCTGGCCCACCCGCGCCATGATATCCACTGCATGGGCCACAAGTGAGCTGGTTTCCTCCGGCCGTGCCACCCCCAAGTCATTGAAGACCACCTCAATGGTGGCGCATAGAAGATCGTGCTCATCACTCTCGGCTTAAAGAGTCCCCCTTGCACCTCGGCAAGCTCCATGCCCAGCCCAGCGGAGATGCTCTCGGCCTCCAGCCTTTGGGTCACCGTGGCTCCAAGATCCGCCCGGAAGGATTTGACCACCTGACGCACCTTGTCACACTCTTAGATGGCCTAGCTATGCTCTGAGTGGAGTCTTTCTATGGTCTAGCACAGCTCGTCTTGCTCCCTGCACAGTTGGGTGATCACCTCGGCATCCTGATTTGCCCTCTACTACAGGGCCACAAACCTTTCCTTGGCTTCCAGCTTGAGGTTCTGCTCCCTCTCCAGCTCTTCTAGGAGCTCGACGGCCCACTAGCTGGCCTCGGCATCCTTCTAGAGCAGCTCATCCCACTCCTTTTGGACCCTGGCGGCCACCTCCATGTCCTGCTGCACCCTCACTGGTAGATCCTAGAACATCCCATGGACCTCCTCTGCATCCTAATGCGCTTTGGCTTCCTGCTGTTGGGCAGTAGCAAGCTAGGTGCTCACATCTCCATGTAGCCGAGCCTCCTCAGCGAGGTAGTCCCACTCCACCTTCTGCTCATGGAGGAACTAGGACTTCTCTCGGCTACGAGCAATGAGGGTCTAAAAAGAAGACCAGTGTCAAAAATACAAAAATACATGAAGAAAGAGGAAAGCGAGAAGATCAAGCAGATACTCGGCCATTGGGAACAATGACATCACGTAGGACGCCATTGGCCTAGTTCAGGACATCCATCATCGCCGAGATCCCTTTGTCGAGACTCCCCCGCTCTATGTTCTTGGTAGCATCGTCGAGTGAGAAAAGAGTCGAAGTTGGATCTCGGGGATCCATCCACTGGAGCGACAGTTTGCCCCGCGCGAGCGAGTGGCTGCCCCCTGACATCGGGGCCTAAGGTGACCTCCCACTAGTCCTCTCTACCACCGCCATGGTGCCCAAGGACCCTCTGGCCGTGTCTCCCTCTGTCCGGCCCGCCTCAGGCTCCGTTGCCTAGGCCACTGGAGGCGTGGATTGCGCCACCCCCTCGGACACCACCATGCTTGCGTCTGGCTGCTCCTGGCTTGGTGTGGTCGTGGCCACCTCCACTTGCGACGCCGAGGCCTTGACTTGCGGCGCCGCACCCACTATAGAGGGCACCACAAGCATGGGTGATAGCTCTGTCCACTCCAATGTAGGTGGTGGAGTCACCTCTGTCGTCGTCTGCTCAGCGACACCCAAGGGCGCTTCTTCAGCCCCGGTGCCTACTTGTCCCACCGAGGGCACGGGCACCACCATGGGTGGTGCCTGACCGGCCGACGAGGCCGCAACATCAGCTCTGCTCCTGCTCGAAACAGGAGCGATGTCAGGCGACGACACCTATTCCACCTGAAGAGCAACACTCTTCTTGGGCGCCAGTGCCAAGGAATTGCCCCATCGCAAGAGTCTACAAAAGTTAAAAAGCATAGGTCACACTGAAAAACAGAGAGGCAAAAAAAAGGAAAATAGAGGAATCTAAGCTAGGAAGCAAGGGCCCATGAACCGCCAATGAAATCCTAGACATTGCCACCAGCCATGCCTCAAGAGAAGAGGCGATCAGAGTGATCTTTGATCGCCTCGAGGGCAAGGCAAGGTGGGAGGAGGGTACTGGCGAAGGCACCTCCAATCGTTCTGCCAAAAGGAAGAATAAGAAGCAACATCGTTAGGACTCACTCATGGCCGCTACTAACCGCAAGGGTGGTCAGAAGCCCATGGAGGTCACTCCAAACCACTTCGAAAAAATACTCGAGGACCATGCCCGAACCACGCCTTTCCTGTTAAGCATCTGCTCAAGGACTGTAGCCTCATGCGGCGGTTCTTGTCTGGAGGCTCCAACAAAGGGGAGTAGGGGAAGGAACCTGCCCCCACTACGGATGACGCCGAGGAGAAGGATGATAGCTTTCCAATGCCAGACGGCTGCCTTATGATCTTCAAAGGATCAGCAGCCTACGACTCTAGACGTCGTCAGAAGGTCGTGTGCCGCCAAGTCTACATGGCCCAACTGGCCACACCTCCCTTCCTCCGGTGGTCGGACCGACCACTCGGATACCATCCCACACCTAGGGAGATATCTACTTGTGGTCGACCCGATCGTTGGCCCAAAATGACTCACCAAAGTACTAATAGACAGAGGCAGCGATCTCAACATCATGTACGCCAAGACGCTCGACATAATGGGCGTCGACCGGATGCGCCTCCACCCAACCTGAGTGCCTTTCCATGGCATCGTGCCCGAGAAGCAAGCCATGCCACTCGAGCAGATTGATCTACCTGTTACCTTTGGGGATCAGTTCAATTACTGGACTAAGACCCTCACCTTCGAGGTGGTTGGATTGCCTAGAACCTTCCACGCCATCCTAGGATGACCATGCTACGCGAAGTTCATGGATGTCCCTAACTACACATACCTCAAGCCGAAGATGTCGGGCCCCCATGGGGTCATCACTAATGGCACCTCCTTCCAGCGCGCCTATGAGTGCGAGGTCAAGTGTTGTGGCCACGCCATAGCAATCATCGCCTCCGAGGAACTCATCGCCCTCAGGGAGGAGGTCGCTGAAGAAGCGCCCGACACGAAGAAGTCGATCAGGTTGTTTGAATCGGCAGAGGGCTCCAAGGGGGTCCTCATAGATCCTAGAAGCTCTGAGGGTAGAATGGTATGCATTGGTACCACACTTCCCTCCAAATAGGAAAGCACGCTCGTCGACTTTCTCCACGGCAACAAAGACATCTTTACGTGGAAACCATCTGATATGCTAGGCATTCTGAAGGAGGTCACCGAGCATACCTTAAAAATCCATCCAGGCTCTAAGCCAGTGAAGCAACGCCTGCGTTGCTTCGACAAGGAAAAGCACAGGGCCATCGATGAAGAGATAGGAAAACTTTTGGCCACTGAATTCATCAGGGAAGTACACCACCTAGAGTGGTTAGCTAATCCTGTTCTTGTATGAAAGAAGAGCGGAAAATGGAGGATATATGTTGACTATACGGGCCTCAACAAAGCGTGCCCAAAGGATTCATTTCCTTTGCCACACATAGACCAAATAGTCGACTCTACCTTGGGGTGTGAAACCCTCTGCTTCCTTGATGCGTACTCCGGCTACCATCAAATCACGATGAAAGAGGCCGACCAGCTCACGACGTCATTCATCACCCGCTTCGGATTGTTTTGCTATGTTTCAATGCCATTCGAACTGAAGAACACTGGGGCTACGTACCAGCGCTGTATGCTCAGATGCTTTGGGGACCTCATCGGATAGACCGTTGAAGCCTACGTTGACGACATTATAGTTAAGTCCAAATGGGCTGACCACCTCATTGCCAATCTTGAGCAAACCTTTGCAAAGCTCCGGGTGAATGGCACCAAACTCAATCCCGAGAAGTGTGTTTTTGGGGTCCCAAGGGCCATGGGCTCGGCTTCATCGTCTCTGAGTGTGGCATCAAAGCCAACCCAGAGAAGATTTCAGCCATCACAAGGATGGGCTCGATTCAGAATATAAAGGGGGTTCAACAAATCACAGGGTGCCTCACTGTCCTTGGCCGATTCATCTCACGCCTCGGCGAATGAGGTCTCCCCTTTATCGACTCTTGAAGAAAGCCGGCCGTTTCAAGTGGACATCCGAGGCCCAGGAGGCACTTGACATGGTCAAACTACTTCTAACAAGGCCCCTGATCCTAGTTCCTCCAAGCGATGGAGAATCCCTCCTGCTATACATAGCGGCCACCATGCAAGTGGTCAGCGCTGCTCTGGTAGTAGAGTGGGAGGAAGAGGGGCACGCCCTCAAGGTACAATGCCCTGTGTACTTCATCAGCGAGGTACTATCTGACTCTAAGATCCGCTACTCCCAAATTTAGAAGCTCCTATGCACCGTCCTCATCACCAAGAGGAAGCTATGCCACTACTTCGAGTCACACCCCATGACGGTCGTGACATCGTTCCCCCTCAACGAGGTCGTCTAGAGCTAGGATGCCATGGGAAGAACCGCAAAGTGGGCACTCGAGTTGATGGATCAAGGCATCACATATGCGTCCCAAACGGTGATCATGTCCTAGGTGTTGGCTAACTTCATCGCGGAATGGACTGAGGTCCAGACACCACCGCGCGGTCGTTGATCAAGAGTACTAGACTATGTACTTTGACAGATTGCTAATGAAGAAGGGCGCCAGCGTAGAGCTGGTCTTCGTATCACTCCTCGGGGTCTGCATGAGGTACATGGTTTGGCTCTATTTCCCCTCATCAAATAATGTGGCTGAGTATGAAGCGCTCATCAATGGCCTATGAATTGCCATTGAGTTGGGCATCCTGATGAGGACATCGCCACGCTGGACACATCGATGCCATGGTCTTCCCCAAGTTGCAATTCGTTTCCAACTCAGCTGCCACGTCGTCCTCGAATTCAGCAGACACGTCGTCACTGTTTCGGTCATAACTTCCTCATACGACATCGAAACGGGCCATTCTTGGATGCGTTGGAAAGGGGACGACGATGCCGTCGTTTTGGATCTGGTCCCAGCTCCAGAAGGTCCGTGGATCATTCTGTGTGACCACGGCAAGGTGCTGCGTCACCTATTTGGGCCAACTTGGCCATGTATCGTGTCGGGCCTTAAGCCCAAGTTGTGGGCGCCCAACCCCTGGCCGTCCCCAACCCTAGGTCGAGTCTTAGACTATAAACATAGCCGCCGCCGCTGCTACACAATTGGGTTTTTGTTTAGAGTTTAGTTTTCCATCGAGAAACTGAATCGTTCATTGTAACTGTGGTGACAAATCCTTTTACAGTGATCCATAGCCCCCGTTCTTGATCTCCTCCACTGTGTTGATTAGTCCTTTGGAACCAAGTTCTTGAACCCTCTATTGATATTCGCGTCATTCATATTTGCAATTTCAGATTGCGTGTTTTACCTTCTTGCTTGTGCTCTTCGATTCGCTTGCAGGAAAAGCCTTCTTGGCGAGGTCAATCAAGTTGTGCTTGGTAGATAACCAACAGAGCAGTGGTGTAATGGTTGCAGGGTTCAAATCGTGTCTGATTTGAAGCTGGATCGCCAACGTCGAGATCTTCACAAATCGAACTTACCGGCTACCTCTCGGAAGATCGGGCGAGGAATTTTCAGCAGCGTTCTGAGCCGGAGACGTCTAAGCTTCCTGTTGCACCACAGCCATCTACACCTTCATTTTCTTCTGGGGTAAGTAAATTGTCTAATGTGCAGTTTCCACAGCTGAAGAAAGGTGGCACTCCGGGTGCTTCTACTAGCTCCTCTTCGTCCAGCTCTAAAATCATTTGCCACCGATGCAAAAGCATGGGACATGTCATGAAGGAATGCCCCAGTCGTCGCGCTTTCATTGCTACCGAGGATGGATATGTAAGTGCTAGTGATGATGATTTAGCCCTTGCTGCTAACATTGATGCAGATCCCACCGAGGGCGATCATGACAAGGAGGCCATCACCATTGACTCTGTGGCTGCTGCCGCAGACTACCCTAGCCTTCTTGTGCAGCGTGTGTTGAGTACACGTGTGGGTCATGAAGAAGAGATGAAGATCCAACGCCACAATTTGTTCCACATGTATCTCATTGTGCAGGGTTGTCGTGTTCTCACTATCATTGATAGCGGAAGTTGCAACAACTTGGTGAGTTCAGATTTGGTTGACAAGCTTGGCTTGACCACACGACAACATTCGTATCCATATAAACTTCAATGGTTCAATAATAGTGGTAAAACTAAGCTAACTAAATCAGCACGCATTAGCTTTTTCACAGGCTCTTATCATGATACTGCTGATTTTGATGTTGTCCCTATGCAAGCTTGTTCCATTTTGTTAGGTCACCCATGGGAATTTGATAATGATGCTTTACACCATGGTAGAACTAATACATACACTATCATACATAAGGACAAGAAAATTACATTGCTGCCTTTGTCTCCTACGGATATTATTAAACATGCTAATGAGATCAAAAATAAACCTCCAACAGACATTGCTAAAAATAATGGGATTAAGTTAAAAGGAGGTGCTTTTCTTGCTACAACTCCTGCTACTGCTGAGTTATGTGATAATCCTGATGCACTATGTTATACTATGTTTTGTCAACCTTTTATGTCTGGTGCATTGCCTGCTGTCACTAACCTTTTGTAGGAGTTCGCTGATGATGGGATGGAGTCGAGGACGACTCCAATTCTACAAGGAGGGGATGATGAGGACATCACCAAGATGGAGTCGAGGACGACTCCAATTCGAGAAGGGGAGGATGATGAGGACATCGCCACGCTGGACACATCGACGCCATGGTCTTCCCTAAGTTGCAATTTGTTTCCAACTCAGCTGCCACGTCGTCCTCGGATTCAGCAGACACGTCGTCACTGTTTCGGTCATAACTTCCTCATACGACATCGAAACGGGCCGTTCTTGGATGCGTTGGAAAGGGGACGACGATGCCGTCGTTTTGGATCTGGTCCTAGCTCCAGAAGGTCCATGGATCATTCTGTGTGACCACGGCAAGGTGCTGCATCACCTATTTGGGCCAACTTGGCCATGTATCGTGTCGGGCCTTAAGCCCAAGTTGTGGGCGCCCAACCCCTGGCCGTCCCCAACCCTAGGTCAAGTCTTAGACTATAAACACAGCCGCCACCGCTGCTACATAATTGGGTTTTTGTTTAGAGTTTAGTTTTCCATCGAGAAACTGAATCGTTCATTGTAACTGTGGTGACAAATCCTTTTACAGTGATCCAGGGCCCCCGTTCTTGATCTCCTCCACTGTGTCGATTAGTCCTTTGGAACCGAGTTCTTGAACCCTCTATTGATATTCGCGTCATTCATATTTGCAATTTCAGATTGCGTGTTTTACCTTCTTGCTTGTGCTCTTCGATTCGCTTGCAGGAAAAGCCTTCTTGGCGAGGTCAATCAAGTTGTGCTTGGTTGATAACCAACAGAGCAGTAGTGTAACGGTTGCAGGGTTCGAATCATGTCTGATTTGAAGCCGGATCGCCAACGTCGAGATCTTCACAAATCAAACTTACCGGCTACCTCTCGGAAGATTGGGCCTATACTCATCACATCCTATGCCTCGACATCCAGGGATGACTCCCAGCTGGTCGTCAACCAAGTCATGAAGGAGTCAAGCTACCACGACACCAAGATGGTTGCATACTACCAAGAGGTCCGACAGCTGGAGGACAAGTTCGATGGCCTCGAACTCAATCACATCCCAAGGTGCCTCAACGAGGCAGCCAACGCGCTTGCAAAAGCGGCGTTCGGTCAAGAGTCGATGCCAACAGGTGTCTTCGCCAACGACCAACACAAACCCTCAGTGCGCTGCAATGGGTCAGAGCAGGCTGATGATGGCCCATTTAATCTAGCCTTAGGGGCTGACCAACCGATGGCTCCATCCGACCTCGAGGTCATGGAGCTTGAAGAGGATCTAGTGATAGAGCCCGACCCTCTAGACAAGTAGAGAACGCTCTACCTCGACTACCTCCTCTATGACATGCTGCCGACAAATAAGATGGAAGCTCAATGGCTCGCATGTCGCGCCAAGTCCTTTATTCTTGTAGAGGGTGAACTCTACAAATGGAGCCACACTGGGATCCTGCAGCTCTGTATCCCCATCGAACAAGGGAAGCTTCTACTAAGCGATATATACGATGGGGTCTACGGTCACCACACCACACCTAGAACCTTGGTTGGGAACACATTCTGACAGGGCTTCCGCTGGCCCACTGCAGTAGCTGACGCCGAGCAAATCATACACACCTACGAAGAGTGCTAGTACTATGCTTGGCAAATTCACCTCTTGGCCTAGGCACTCTAGATGATCCCCATCACGTGGCCCTTTGTGGTCTGGGGCTCGATCTGGTTGGGCCTCTCAAGAAGGCGCCCAAGGGTTACACCCACTTGCTTGTCACCTTAGACAAGTTCACAAAATGGATCAAAGCTCGGTCGATCTCCGTGATCAAGTCCGAGCAAGCCGTGCTATTCTTCCTCGACATCATCCATCATTTTGGAGTACCGAACTCCATCATCACAGACAATGGCACATAGTTCACCGGCAAGAAATTCCTTCGATTCTATGATGAACAACACATCCGGGTCAATTGGGCTGTCGACGCGCACCCTCGAACGAACATGCAAGTTGAGCGCGTAAACGACATGCTCCTATAGGGCCTCAAGCCTAGGATCTTCAACCGGTTGAACAAGTTCGGCGCACACTGGGTCACCGAGCTCCCTGCGGTGCTCTAGAGCCTGAGGACAACTCCCAGCTAGGCCACCGGCTACATGCCTTTCTTCATGGTCTACGGTTCCGAGGCCATCTTCCCAATCGACCTCGACTATGGAGCACCAAGAATCAGAACATATGATGAATAGGGAGCCAAGGCATCCCACAAAGATGCCATGGACTAGCTAGATGAAGCCCACGACATCGCCCACCTCCGTTCGGCCAAGTACCAACAGGCGCTGCGATGGTACCACAGCTGACGGGTGAGAGACCGAGCCTTCAACATCGGAGACCTTGTTCTCCGCCTCATGCAGAGCAACAAGGACCGTCACAAGCTCTCCCTGCCTTAGGAGGGGCCTTATGTCATCGTGGAAGTACTCTGGCCAGGCGCCTACAAGTTGAAAACCATCGACGGTGAGGACTTCACCAACGCCTGGAACATTGAGCAGCTACGTCGTTTTTACCCTTAAATAAACACATACCTTCTCTTGTCACTTTTTGTTAGAAAAAATCCCCGATCTTTAGTGACATTCGACCCCTGCAAAGTGCGAGGGGTCAGACCTCACTCGAGGGCTGATATAAGTATGTTTATCTTGCAAACACTCTCTATGCTATCTTTGCAAACATTCTCTATGTCTTTCCTCTTTTCGCATGTCAAGTCCTAAATGCTAGGATTTCAGGAACAAAATCTGAGTATAACTGGTAGGACTGCGAGAAACCCACACCCCAGTGGCTATGGCCTTCTTGCTCACCAGCATGATCAGAATTGGCTCACCCGCACGTCGAGTTTTTTACGACCTTAACCATGGGAAGGGTCGAAAGGCACCAAACCTCATTTATAGAAAGAGGGAGAAGAGCCGAAAGGCTGTTTGACGTAACGAAAGTTGAAAACTTATTCATTTTTCACACAAAATCATCACTTACAAAGTGATTTCATCACGAAATGGACTGATGTATTCATAAATACAAAAGACTATTCACTCGGCAGCTCCCCCACAACTTATTCGATTATAATTTCTGACCAGTTCTACTATGAGCACTACTATGGCCACCATGCCACGCTCTCCATCAATGACGTCCTACCGCTCTACGAGACCCTCGAGGGCGCCATCATCTGCAATGTTGACCACCACGTCAACGACAGTGGTGCCCACGATGAGGCGTCCAGGGACTACGCCATCATGATCAGCCACAACCCTAACAACGGCACCTACGCTAGGGCATCCAGGGACTATGCTACTATGATCAGCCACAACCCTAACAATGGTGTCTAGGCGAGGGGTGTTTCTCACCGAAGAAAGGCCACCATGAACAATGGCAAAGCCAACGACGCTTAGCACCCTCCAGTGCACCTCCTCCTTTGGCGAAGGTGGCCCCTTCTCGACAAAGGCAGCCAGGACCATCTCATCTATGTTGGATGACCTCCAACTCGACATTGCACTCTAGATTCATGAACGGATCTATGAGTTCTACTCTCCCTCGCATTACCCTCTCTCACTTAGGAATCACCGTGACATACGAACACGCTCGGTGAGAAGGAGAAAGGACAAGAAGTAGCGGCTTAGAAGTAGGCAAAGGAATGGGATGAGAACTCCCCTCCCCCTCCCTATTTAAGGAAGAGGCACAGCAGCTGAGGAAAAGCGAAAGGTTGGGACAAAAAACTCTCTCCCTTCCCCTATTCAATGCAGATGGGAAATCAATGCTGATAGGAATCCGAGGGGACACGCTCTAGTCAATGAGACATCGCCTGGTCAAACAGGACATTACCTGGGCATGGCCCACCACTACCACACACCGAGCATGAGAATTAGGGCCCACCCGCATGTAGGCGACTCTTCGCTTCCCCATGCAGGACCATGGAACGACCCGATGATGGAACCCCTATCTAGGGGAGCCCAACGGGCCTCCTGGGTCGATCAAATGGCCTATGTAAAATGATGAACTAACGACTGCTGAAAGATAAGCACCTCTGTTTACTTACTTTGCGTGTTAATTTCATTACCGACCTTCCGACCCTAGCAACAGTAGGGGCATGGACATCGCTTGAGGGCTGCGAAGAGTGTCTACTTGTTTAGACATCCTCATCGCCTGACCCCTCCTTACATTTAAAAACTGGAGACACGGGGTGTGGGTGTAAAGCTTTGAGTAAAACTAGACGAACCGCTAGACCATACGCCCCGACGGCTATGGTATTTTTGTTCACCAGGATAATCGAATTCACAGTTTTCCATACCCTGAGCTTTTGCATCCGCCTTCTCGTGAAGGGTTTGGAGGGGTCCACCTACAGAATCTCCTTCAAGGAGAAGCTGTCAGGTCGCTTAAAGTCAATCGAACGGCTCAAATTGCCATCAAGAGACGGAAATGAAAAATTGCGCTACTCATGCAGGTCACGCCGGCCCCATCATGAACGTTGGACTTGAACCCTGCACGAGCATGTCTAGTAAGAGCCTCTCGTCGCTCATACCGCTAAGGTAACACAACTAACCCCTGCTCTTGTTTCAATTAAATCATACATTAAACCCATACATCCAAATATTGCATATGAGATCGTCGCATCTCAACGCTTTGTATCGTGCCACGAAGCGGCACCCGCCTTATTCAATATGAGCGGCAACTGACCGAGGTTCAAAGGCCGGCCTATAAAGGGCTCAAGAGCACCTCGCGTCAAACAGAGCCATGGGAGAAAAACCAAGAGAAGTGCCAGCGGCCTTGCCCGACCCCGCTCAGAAGCGGACAGGGACATCTCGACCTTTCTCGTTCGATTCTAACCTTGAGTCAAACTCACAGAATCTTCATTGAGGAGAGGCCAACGGACCACTTCAGCCTATCGAACAGCTTGGGCATCTGTCGGGAGGCGGGTTAAGAAGTAGTGGAATGCCACATGAGGGCTCTACTGACCCCATTAGCGAATGATGGACCCAGATTCCACATGAACATACCCGTTAGCGAGCTCATTGAGGGTGACACTCGAGCCGTCGAGGCAAATGTCATCAACTCAGCCCCTTCGGTTGTGGAAACCAAGGACGGGGTGACGTGTGAAACACGGCCGACCCCTATTAGAGCCTATGGGGCTCAGGGGCTCGAGCCGCTCGATCTGAGATCAAGAGGCCAAGGTTCGAAGGCTGACCCACAAAGGGTCCGAGGCCTCCTCGCATAAAAAATGAGCTAGGGTCATCTCAACCTTCTAGTTCAATCTAGCCTTTAGCTGAGCCTATAGAATCCCTATTGAGGGGGAATCTGTTGGAAGGCAGGTCGAGGAGCAACGGAACGCCACTCGAGGGCTTCACCGACCCTGTTGTAAAGCAATAGGATCAGATTCCGTTCGAACATCCCCATTAGCGAACTCATCAGGCACGTCACTCGAGCTATCGAGGCAAGTGACGTCGCCTCAACCCCACCAGTTGTGGAAACCGTAGACGGCAAAACAAGCCGACCCTTGACCGAACCGCCACCACACGCGAGGGCTCAGGGAAGGCCGGGCTAGCAATAAGACCAAACGCATGGTCATGGAACGATCGCCAAAATCCTAAGTATGGGGTACGTGTAAATACAAGAGTAAGTTAGCTACCCTCGCTCCGGTCTCTAGTAACATCCGGCCCCAGTGACTGCAAGGGGTTGGATCTCACTCGGGGGCTAATAAAGGTACGAATACCTCTTTTATTTTTGAAATAGTCATTACATCAGACCTTTTCCTCGCATCGAGACTGGCGGCAAGGTTTGTGGGAAAAGATAAATGAGCACGCCTGGAAAGACTTCAAAAAGCCCATGCCCCGACGGCTATGATAACTTTGCTCACCAGCACAATCAAAATTTCCCCTTATACACCTCGGGCCCTATAGTCTTAACGAACAGAAAGATCAGATCACATAAACCTTTTTTTCTCGAATGCAAAAGGGAAGAAAGTAAGCTCAATAAAACAAAACAAAATTGCAAAACAAATTACGAATCTATTTTCGAACACAAAAGTACCAACACTTGTCCACATATTATAGATAGATGTTTATCAAACTTATTAAACTAACTACTTCCTCGAAGGGAGAATTATGTCTTTTAGCCTGTTCGCCAGGTTCCATGTAATGGGAGTCATCGCCTTCTCAATCTCATCTAGATTGGAGTTTTCATAGCTAGGCGTGAAGCCAAGGCTCATTACCTCTAAGTTAACTTCCTAATCATAATGAGAGTGGGCAACATCAAAGGCTTGGGTGAGCCCAGCGTGAAAGGCGTTCTCCTCAAGCTGGCCCACCCGCGCCATGATATCCACTGCATGGGCCACAAGTGAGCTGGTTTCCTCCGGCCGTGCCACCCCCAAGTCATTGAAGACCACCTCAATGGTGGCGCATAGAAGATCGTGCTCATCACTCTCGGCTTAAAGAGTCCCCCTTGCACCTCGGCAAGCTCCATGCCCAGCCCAGCGGAGATGCTCTCGGCCTCCAGCCTTTGGGTCACCGTGGCTCCAAGATCCGCCCGGAAGGATTTGACCACCTGACGCACCTTGTCACACTCTTAGATGGCCTAGCTATGCTCTGAGTGGAGTCTTTCTATGGTCTAGCACAGCTCGTCTTGCTCCCTGCACAGTTGGGTGATCACCTCGGCATCCTGATTTGCCCTCTACTACAGGGCCACAAACCTTTCCTTGGCTTCCAGCTTGAGGTTCTGCTCCCTCTCCAGCTCTTCTAGGAGCTCGACGGCCCACTAGCTGGCCTCGGCATCCTTCTAGAGCAGCTCATCCCACTCCTTTTGGACCCTGGCGGCCACCTCCATGTCCTGCTGCACCCTCACTGGTAGATCCTAGAACATCCCATGGACCTCCTCTGCATCCTAATGCGCTTTGGCTTCCTGCTGTTGGGCAGTAGCAAGCTAGGTGCTCACATCTCCATGTAGCCGAGCCTCCTCAGCGAGGTAGTCCCACTCCACCTTCTGCTCATGGAGGAACTAGGACTTCTCTCGGCTACGAGCAATGAGGGTCTAAAAAGAAGACCAGTGTCAAAAATACAAAAATACATGAAGAAAGAGGAAAGCGAGAAGATCAAGCAGATACTCGGCCATTGGGAACAATGACATCACGTAGGACGCCATTGGCCTAGTTCAGGACATCCATCATCGCCGAGATCCCTTTGTCGAGACTCCCCCGCTCTATGTTCTTGGTAGCATCGTCGAGTGAGAAAAGAGTCGAAGTTGGATCTCGGGGATCCATCCACTGGAGCGACAGTTTGCCCCGCGCGAGCGAGTGGCTGCCCCCTGACATCGGGGCCTAAGGTGACCTCCCACTAGTCCTCTCTACCACCGCCATGGTGCCCAAGGACCCTCTGGCCGTGTCTCCCTCTGTCCGGCCCGCCTCAGGCTCCGTTGCCTAGGCCACTGGAGGCGTGGATTGCGCCACCCCCTCGGACACCACCATGCTTGCGTCTGGCTGCTCCTGGCTTGGTGTGGTCGTGGCCACCTCCACTTGCGACGCCGAGGCCTTGACTTGCGGCGCCGCACCCACTATAGAGGGCACCACAAGCATGGGTGATAGCTCTGTCCACTCCAATGTAGGTGGTGGAGTCACCTCTGTCGTCGTCTGCTCAGCGACACCCAAGGGCGCTTCTTCAGCCCCGGTGCCTACTTGTCCCACCGAGGGCACGGGCACCACCATGGGTGGTGCCTGACCGGCCGACGAGGCCGCAACATCAGCTCTGCTCCTGCTCGAAACAGGAGCGATGTCAGGCGACGACACCTATTCCACCTGAAGAGCAACACTCTTCTTGGGCGCCAGTGCCAAGGAATTGCCCCATCGCAAGAGTCTACAAAAGTTAAAAAGCATAGGTCACACTGAAAAACAGAGAGGCAAAAAAAAGGAAAATAGAGGAATCAGAGACTTACGCTGGTGGTAGGAACGTTTTAGGGACGAACCCCCTAGATTCCTGCTCCAACTCATCTGGGAGGGACCGCTTTGAGCCCACCCCCTGCTCCTGGGCAGGGGGCTCATCTCCCTTATCTCTAAGGGCACGGCGGCAGAGCACCCCCTCTGTTAGCACCTCGGGTGTGGCGGTAGATTCACCTACCCCTATCAGCTCATGGAGCACGGCAGCAGATCCACCTCCCCCCATCCACCAGCACCCTGGGTGAGGCGGCTGATCCACCCCCTCCCACCGGTCCTGAGGATGGGCTGATGGTTTGGCCTATCTTCGCCAGCCTCACGGACTCACTTCCTCCCCGCATGGAATAGGAAGGGTCCCTACATGGGCAAGCGGGTGCCTATCAGCGTATCTTCATTCTCTAGGACATCCCACTCCACATCGGCTACTACCTCATCAAACTCCTCGTCATCATCATTGTCACTGCCTGTCTCCTCTCCTCGCTTCCGTGCTTGCCGCTTCCATAGCATCTTCTTCCTCTTGAGCTCCCTTGTCTTCCTATCCCACTCGGCCGTGGTGCAATTCGCTGTCGCCAGGATCCGGTCCTTCGGCAACGGAGCCAGGCTATCCACGAAGACGAGTCTCTTTGGCTGGTCCCGCTATCCCGAGGTCAGCGTCAAGGGGTTAGAAATTCAAGTGAAAAGGAGGCACAGGAAAAGAGAACTTACAAAGTCGATGAACCCTGGTTCTGGCTGCATTAGGGGATGCCCTAGCACCAGATACACGAAATCAAGGACAACGCCGGCATTGTCCTTCAAAGGCTCCATCGCCTCCTTGATATGCTGTGCCACTTCAGTGGGAGGGAGCGCCTCATTGACAAGTGACGTCCCCTCGAGCGACGCCCCGGGCACCTTCAGGTGTAGGGGAAGTGCACGGCTCATCAGCGGTGCCACCCTCTGCATATGGTAGGCGTCGATGATCCCCAATCCCTTCATGCTCCTCCCCTTCAAAATTTGGAGGGCGACAAGATGGTCCTTGATCCTCTTCTTGTCTTTGTTCGGGACACCCCACTTCCATGACCTCAGGACCTCTTTGATGATGCGCCCATAGAACACTAGCAAGGGGGCGGCAACGTCGTCCTTGACATAAAACCAAAGCGAAAGCCACCCCTTGTTGGAGGTCAACAGACGCATCGACGGGTATTTGTTCACTCGGTTGTTGCGGAGATGAATGCTGGCACATCCTGTCGGCACGCTCAGCTCTTGCTTCCCAATCCACTTCTTCGACAGGTTGACGGTGAAGAGATACCGCCATAGGTTAAAGTGGGGACTAATCCCTAGGAAGCCCTCATATAGGGTGATGAACGCCGCAATGTGCTGGACCCCATTAGGAGTAAGGTGCTACAACTCCACCTGGTAGTAATCTAACAGCCCTTGAAGGAACTTGTGAGTAGGTATGGTGAATCCCCACTCATGGAAGTGAGCGAAGGACATGACATACCCTTCGGGCGGCGATGATTTGTCCTCATCACCGGGCAACCACCACTCCTTGGCGACGGTTAGCGGGCAAAGGTGGCCACGACGAACGAGGCCCTCTAGGTGCTGAGGGGTGATGTTGGATCTGCACCACGACTCCATCGAAATGATTGGGAGGGGGGCGGATGTGAGCTTGATGGCAGCTATGATGCGGGAGGCTTAGGCGATTGGCGGCGGAGGTTGTCAATGTGAAGGCGAGGAGGCAAAGTACAGAACCCTGGGGACGAATCCCTTGATTTTATAGGGGCGACGGATGTAAGAAGAGCAACTGCCCACCTAGGTCTTCGAGCCTGCCATGATACACCGCCGCGTTAGGTCGCAGGATATGCGCCCGCGATCCCTATCCTTTCCCACCAAAATCACGCCAGACGTTTCGCCTTCCCTAGACAGACCAGGACTCTTTTCCCATAGAGGGGATATGGGTCAAAAAGCTTTTCTCTAGCCTCCCTAGGCCCAGGAGTTCAAGGGCTGGTCCAATAGTCTCAACGGCCGCCCCAATAAGGGATGGGCCCACGAGCGGCTAGAACTTAGGCACCAAGCCTCAAGGGAACCTCGATGCGCAATCAAGTCCCAACTGAGCTAACCCTGGATGAATCCCCACGAATGGGATACTAGGGTTTCCTTTAAGCTATCCAGTTGACAAAAACCAAATCTCATAGCCATACCCGCGAAGGGTCTGAAATTACCCCTCGGGCGATTCTATCTGAATCACCCGGGGGCTCGGGGGCTACACCCGACGGGTGCGCTCGCGCGCACCCTCTGGCGAATTGAAACACCCCCAGGTGATTCTACCCAAATCACCCGGGGGCTCGGGGGCTACACCCGATGGGTGCGCTCGCGCACACCCTCTGGCGAATCGAAATACCCCCCGAGCTATTATGCCTAAATCACCCGATGGCTCGGGGGCTACACCCGTCGGGTGAGCTCGTGCGCACCCTCTGGCAAGTCAAAATACCCCTGGCCGATTCTATCTAAATCACCCGAGGGCTCGGGGGCTACTATCGAGGACCTAATATTGGGGTACCTAATAAGGTGGAATTAATAACCATCGAACGTTGATGCTTCCGGTCAGACAAGAACGCTACTACACTTCTTGCCCAAACGATGAAAGATTAGTTCCACCTCGCCCGACCCCAAGGGCTAAGATTTTGCCTCACCCGACGGCTGAGGGCTAGCTCTGCCTCGTCGGACATCCGAGGGCAGGCTCCACCTCGCCCGACATCTGAGGGTAGACTCCGCCTTGCCCGATGGCTAAGGACTAGCTCTGCCTCGCCCGATGTCCGAGGGCAGGCTCCACCTCGCCTGACGTCTAAGGGTAGGCCCCACCTCGCCCGATGGCTGAGGGCTAGCTCCGTCTCACCCGATGTCCGAGGGTAGGCTCCACCTCGCCCGACGGCTAAGGGTAGGCCCTGCCTCGCCGGACGGCTGAGGGCAAGCTTCGCCTTGCTCGACGACTGCACCCTACTCCTTCATAAAGATGATCATAGGATACGATAGGACATTCGAGTCAACCGTAGTACCGAGGCCCATGCCCTGCATGCCTGTAGGAAGGTACTATCAGGATATGACGGGATAGGTGCTTTAGGCCCTTTTCGACCTGATAGAGCCCGAACAGTGTTGTAGGTGCCGACTTTTGTTCCACAGTGTTGTAGGCACCGCCATCAACCCTTGGACACGGAAACTAACACAAGCATATGACAAACACTATGATCCAAGATAGAACTCACATCATCTGTAGTGACAGACATATAGTCACTTCCCTATCTACTCCCCAAAGGGTCATAGCTCGGCTCTCTGGCACGCCGTACCATCCGTTGGTGTAGGATGGGACGCACCCACTTGCTAAAAGAGGCCTGGGCACGACACTATGAGGATAAGTGAACACGCCATCCCTGACACGGTCTACCATGTTAGCAGGGCAGACATAGGGGAAAAGGAAGACCCAGCTCCCTCAAAGGACCTTCTCTACATTTGGTTTTTCCTCTTTCTCCCATCTATAACCCCTGCCCCCCCTTGGTCTATAAAAGGGAGGGCAGGGCACCCCACTAAGGGGACCGATCATTTTGACACATAAGACACAGTCAAGCAGCAACCGAGCTCTTGGTGTCATTTCGACCTTTCCATCAGAGACTTGGGACCTGTCCATCTCTCGAGCAGCAGCAAAATGGACATAGAGAAGTTCTATCTGAACCAGTATAAATCTTATTTCCTTTAGTACACCATCCGAGCCTAACGCGCAATAATTATAAATTTACTAGTTGGTGTTTGTTCAAAACACTGACAGCGGGCGTGCACGAGGAGTTTCTGCAGTTGTGCGACAACGACATGATGGCTCGGAGGTCACACGAGTAGCGGCGCTGGAGCCATGTGCGTGTGGAGGTGTGGTGGCTCCCTCAGCTTCGACGGGTGGACCCGCTTCCCCTAGCTGGATCTACGAAGGAAGGCCAGATGCGGAGGGCCAAAGTCTGATTCTGGCCCTATCGGCCAAGTGGAGGCTCAGTGGCCGCACGTGGTGCAGTGAAGCGCGGCGGCGGTGCAGATGGCCATGCGAGCGACGTGGACTGCCATGTGATGACGGCGCAGGTAGCGACGGCACTGCGGCATGGTGGCGTGCCTGCCGTGCTTTGCGGAGGAGTGGCGTGGAGGGCCGCATGATGCCGGAGCGGAGACCGACGAGTGGAAGGGATTGCTGTGCACCAGTGCATGGTGGCTACAGGCATGGAGGCCTCGTGGTGGCGAGGCGAGGTGGCTGCTGTTGCAAGTTGGTGTGGTAGCATGAAGTGGTGGCCACCCCAGCGGCTGTGCTGCTTCGGTGGCGATGGCAGTCTCACTGGAGGCTAGATGTGTCGACGAGGGTGGAGGCCATGTTGAGGACTCTAGGCGTGGGTGTTCATGGTTGCGGAAGGCTATGTCAAGGAGAGGGTGTTCGCGCAGTGATTGGAGGGCAAGGCTTCTGCATGGTAGTTGGGGGGTGACAGTTTGGTGTGACCGTGCGCCAGTGGTGTCCGCGAAGATGGCAAGGAGGCTGGCGCGAGAGGAGGTGGCCAGCAGAGATGTGTTGCTGAAGTGACCTACATGGTGTGGTGGCGAGCGATCCCGCATAGCGGTGGCCGTTTCGGCGCAAGGAGACCATTTTATGGCATTTCGAGGCCCCATGTTCGTCTTGCTATCTTCGGGAAGCAGCTTGGTTGCCGGGAGCTACATTGTATGCGTTGGATCTCAGTGGAAATGGGCAGCATGTGGATGACCAAAGGCAGGTGCTCATGTGTCAGGGTGGTGGCTTGCAGCGGACTATGGCGGCTAGCCTTGCGTGGCATGAGCTTAGTCCAGCATTGAACAATGTCAAGTGATGGCGCAAGCAGTTCCGATGGTATGGCAGCTACACAACTTGCAGCGCCCTATGGTGGCCAGCACTGCGTGGCATGAGCTTAGTCCAGCATTGAACAATGTCAAGTGATGGCGCAAGCAGTTCCGATGGTATGGCAGCTACACAACTTGCAGCGCCCTATGGCGGCCAGCACTGCGTGGCATTGGCTGGCTCGGTATGGGGCATCGTCTATAAAGATGGCGCAAGCGGTGACTATGGCTTTTCGACTTGCTGCCTTGATCGTCCAGTAACAATGGTGCAATGTGGCGACCGGATGGTGTTGGATTGGCATTTGCTGGTGGTGTGCTCTAGTGGTGAGGCGATGTTGTGCAGCGCGCGTTGATGCCTTTTTCCAACCGGCTACTGTGTTGTTGATAGATAGTTGCTTTCAGCTGTTGTGGTAGTTCCTTAGCTTTGTTGACCCTTCGGGTGGTTATTGATATGTATTGCTCAGCTTCTTCTTGTTTTTAATATTAATCGACAGCTCTCCTGTCTGATTTGTTTAAAAATACATACAGTTAATACTTTAGTTATTTTTTGATTGTGTGCAATTTTTTTATTATACATTGTTGGTTCATACGTACGTGTATATTTTGATTTGAACTAGCTATATACTCCATTCATCACTCCGCATGCATGCAGGTTGATGGACAAGCGGAGCTTCAATAAACTAATTTTCGGAGTCGACGTGTGCCTGGTCGAAAAGAAAACCACTCCTTCACCCACTTCTTCTTCTTCTTCTTCCCGTGTAGCTTAACCTTTTGCTTCCATAATACCATATATATAGCCGGCCTTCCGATCCTTTTCAGTTTCTTTTATTTTATTTTACTTTTTTTTAAAAGGATATTTCACGATACTACATTGGTCCTCTTTATGTTAAGTTTCAAGCGATCAATATTTAAGCCACGCGTGTTGTTTCATCTGTAAATCATCATGTCTTGTTTCTTGTCATCTTTGTGTTAAAGTCGATTGATTGCGTTGTTAATCATGTGAAGTCATGCATGCGCATGTGCTGCCGATGGTACAGTATGTCAAACGGAAGCGTTAGCGCCCGGACGTCTGACGGACGTGCGCGTCTAGAGGCCCGCCATTGCACTTCGTTTCCCATGCGCCTGCACTTAGCCCCGTCCGCGCTTCATTCCCGCGCGCACCTGTGCTCCACCCCCGCGCTTGCACGCCAGCGCCGCGCCTGCCTTTTGCGCGCCCACGCAAGGCCCACACCGCTAGACCGCGCATGGGACTGCTCGCGCCCCCTACGCTGTTTGCGCCCGCTTGGCGGCGTCCTAGCAGCTGTTGTAGGTGGTTGCGAGTGGGTCCCATTGCAACATGTGCAATACCCGATTTACTTTTGAAACATCTAGATGCAGCATTTGAAACATACGTCTGAAGGCAAATGAAACACTTGAAACATGCATCTGAAACACTTGTAAAAACTCCTAAAAATATTTGAAAACCATTGCAAAACATACGCAACATCTAGATAAAAAACTTGCAACATATGTGTGAAACATATGCAACATCCAAACAAACACACTTACAACATGCGTCTAAAAAATAGATGAAACATTAGAAACAGAAGCTTGCAACATACATGTACAACTATTGCAATATATGCAACATCGCGATCTACTTTTGCAACATCCATATGAAACGCTTGCAACATACCTATGGAACATCTAAAACACTTGAAACGTAGTCTTGAAACATGCGTTGTTCGCCCTTCTTCTGGACGAAGCAAAGTAGACCGGGGAATGGCTGGTTCCGGCCAGTCGGCGGCCGAGGATGGTGACGCGACCTGGCAGCGGCCAGCTGCGCATGCGCCTGGCCTAGGCCCGGCCAGCGACGTCCTCTCTCCTGGCCGCCTGGCCACACGCGGCGCCGGCCGGCGCCCGCGCCTGCGCAGCGCTCGGTGAGCGCGGTGGAGAGGGAGAAAGGCGGCCGCCGGCGCTCGAATGCGGTGGAGATGGAGGATGGAAGAGGGCGAGGGAGAGGCGGAGAGTGTGGCGTCGGGGAGCGGCGTAGAGAGGAGCGGGGCTTGGTGGACGGTGTGGACATCATGGCGCAGCAGGCGACTAGGCGAGGAGGAAGAAAACTGCGTTCGTTATGTTTAGATGGACCGTGAGGAAAGCAGGCCAGGCTGGTCCACAGGTTCAAAGAGCCAACGTCCGAGCGGACAGACGCCCTAACTCTAGCATTACTGTATGTCAAACCGGCCCGGGTCCGTCCACACACGATCCGTGTCGTCGTTGTCGTGTTGAGGCTATGCAGCCTGAGGCAGAACCCTAGGCCGAAAAGGCCCAACTTGGGGAACTGAAGATCAGAATCCCATTGGGCTTGGGCCGATAATTGACATCTGCCCGGCACCTGGTCGTCAGTGCGGCGTGGCTGACAAAAACGGTGCCCGTCTGCTGATCCAACAATAATGCTCCATCAGCACAATCATCAATCCCTCAGCGAAGTACTACCCTCACGGCAGGCAAAGAGATCGAGAAAAGGCAGATGAGCCATGCCAAAAGTCATTTTAAAGACTAAACAAAAGTTGAATCATATATACATATATTTATAAACGAATCCACCAAACACGTACGTCCGCGCAAGAAATGCTTATTCAAAACCCTGAAAAGTGAAAACGAGTGAATGAATATATAATGCATGCATTTCAGCATGGGCGCTGTTGGTCTCCTTTTATCAGCGCCCACTGATGCTGCTCGCTGATTCGGTGGTTAAGTTATTAAGAAAAAAAGGTTAGGCCTTTTCTGGCAGAGGCAGTAGGTGAGTCTCGACCTTTCCTTTCCTTTTCTTTCCTCCCTCTCTTTCTTTCTTTCTTCCGTTCTTTCTTTCTTTCTCTTTTACAAACAAAGTCAAAGTATCAGACTAGAGGTGTGACTGTTAATGCATGGGTCGGATAGAAATAAGGGAATTTTCGGGTTGGGATAATTTTGGATGGGTGAAAATAGGTTTTGACATCAAGTAGGTTGGGTTGGATTGTTGGCTTTCCTAGCAAATTTGACTAATTGAGTTACAATTACAACTAGTAGTCCATCAACATGGGCTCCCGTACGGGTTAGAATTTTAAGAGATATATACAGTAGGCATTGGTTATTATTTAATACCTTTGACTAACAAAATTTACTTATATTAAATTGATTTTTTATTATGCTTGCTTCCTTTTCTAACACAATAGCATAATACGTATTCTATAGCCTTTGGAATTTGTACATCTATACTAGCCATATATGTTCTCTTTAGATGTAACAATTTCTTAGCATGATATGATGGTCATATATAAATCTTGACCAGACAACTATTTTAGTATACACTTTGTTTCAGGTTGTTGAGTACGTTCTCCAATTCCAACACTAGGAAGCTGAAGCATGACCATGCAAAGTTCAACTTTGTTAATTCAAGACACTAGCTTTGTTTTCAAATTATATAAAATTACCATTCTAATATAATAAACAGATACATGTCTGTGACTATGTCCTTGTCACATTATTTTAATATTTTCCTTACTTTTGTGGATTTTTTTAAGTAGTTGAGATGAGTCGTGTAATTTTACTTATTTCAGAATTTTTGTGGATGCACGTGTATTGGGGTTTGGGTTGGAATGGGTTGGGTGAACTGTTCCTGTGGATTTTGGATGATAGGAGGCTTGGATTGGATTGGGGAGGTGGAGTTTAATGCTGTGGAGTGGATTATTAGAGATGGAGTGAGTTTTGACCCATTACCAGGCCATTATATTACTATGCATAATGTAACTTTTTTTTTTTTATATATGCAACCAGTGAGCCGCAATCTTTTTGTACGTACATACCCTCATCAGTTAAATTAATTCAGTAGACGAAAAGATGTCCCCCCACGCCGCCGCCGCCCCCCCCCCCCCCCCCCCCCCCCCCCCCCCCCCCCCCCCCCCCTATTCAACCTGTGTGTTCTCCTTTTTCTACATAACAACCCAAACTTTTGGGTTTGAATATGCCTGCCAATTCAACCTGCTGGTCATCATCATCTGAGAAAGTCCTGCTAGCTAGTACATCATCTTTTACTACTTGCTTGGCTTGTAATTTGGCTCCATGCAATGCCGGCCATGCACCTATAGCTAGCAGCAATGCATCATCGATCTGTCTGTCTATACCAATTTTCTTTTCTGAAAATCATCCCAATTTTCTTTTCTGAATCGTCAATCTACCTTTGGAATTGCAGCAGGCTTTGAGAATTCAACTTGTGCATTCATGAGAAAAAAGGCCGGCGGTCGGCAGAGGAAGAAGAGTTAGCAGGAGTAGGTGATAACTAACTGACGACGACCTTGATTGCTGCTGAGGCGACGCGGTGATAGCTGCTTTGATATGTGGCCGTCGTTCGCAGGCTGCCATCATATCGTCGTCAACAAAGGTTCGGCGTCGAAGACGCGGACATGCAGTGTATACGTTTGTTGCTTGCTTCAACTCACAGTAATACTCTTATAATGTTGACACAGCTCGATCGCAAAGCATTGTATATTTGCATATATGCACGTGTGTGTAGGTATTCCTATTCCATCATCCATCGCCAAATCTTTCAGTGACCCTTTTGACCTTTTTCTTCTACCTGCCTGCATGCTGCTGCAGTGTGATGACGGATGGATGACGCGTTGTAGATGCACGCACCGACGCGTCTGATGTGTGTGGCCTATTGTTTTTAGAATACAAACGTAATCTTTATTTGGGTGAGGTATCATCAGGTCTATATGATGGGACCTTATATACTGGTAGTATATATATAATATTAGTATTGTTTTCCAACGGCAGGACGTGAGTTTTTGGAGGATTGTGTTTCTTTTATTTATGGAATCTGATATGATGTTGCAGCTGATCTTGTGTATAGTCTGAATCCTGAAACCTTGCTAGCTAACAACCTCGCTTGTTTGTAAAAAAAATGGGGTGTTGGTGGAGCGTCGGTCTTACTTGCTTCCTTCTTCTTTCATGCCCCTCCAACTCATCGGGGGATGGCCGAATTTTTTATAATTTGACCCTTTTTTTTTAAAGTCTCCCACAAATAGACCTCTCTCTTCTTCCTCTTGCGCCCTAGCCCAGCCGCCGCCGCCGCCCTTGCCCGCGCCACCGCGCCCGCGCCAACACGGCCGCCACCGCGCCCGCGCCCGCGCCCGCGCCTCGCCGCCGAGCCCGCGCAGCGGCTGCCCCCCGCCCCGTGCCGCAACCCTCGCCGCGCCGACCCCGCGCCACGCCGCTCCCGTCGCCGTGCCGAGGCCATGCCCCTCGCCGCGCCTGCTCCCGCGCCCGCGCCTGAGGCCGTGCCCACGCCCGCCCCGTGCCGCGCCGAGGCCGCCCCCCCCCCCCCCCCCGCCCCTCGCCGCGCTGTCTCCCATGGTTGGTCGTCGCGCCACGCCGCGACGCCTCCGCCGCCCTCCACCGCCGTCCTCGCCTTGCCCTCCACCGTCGGCCCTAGGCCGCACCCATCGAGCCGGACTCGCCGCGCGTAGCCCTGGGCATCCCGCGCTCGCCGCGCGCCACCATTATCGTCTGCCGCGCCACCGCCGGCTCGGATCTTCGGCCTGGCCCACGCCCATCGTCCGCCGGCCCGGACAGATAAAAATTATGAATATGTAATTTACCTACTTAGTTGGTATTTGTTATTTATTAGTTAATGTGATGACTCAGGTAGTTGATTTAGTTAGTGATCTAGTGAGATATATATGTAGATAGATAGAAACATAGACACATAGGCACATAGATATAGTTAGATAGCTACTTAGATATGTAGTTACATTTTTAGTTATGTACATATGATCTAGCTATTTAGTGAGTACATTGTAAATATATTCGTAGTTATTATCTTGATTACTTAGTTTGTAGTTAGAAAGTACTTGTTAGGTACTATCTATCGTCTAATTTGGACTAAAGGACATGTGTTTCGTTACTTGTTTGAAATAGATGGACAACCTAGTGACCATATATCATGGAGGCACCGTTGAAAGCGATCGCTATGGATATGTTGAGTTTCTTGACATGCAAAGCGTTCCTGTGCTATTCAATGATAAGCCTTCATTTAGTGACATGGTTGCAAAGGCTTGGGAGGAGCTGCATTGCCTTGGAGATGATGGCATTGCAGTTGATGGTGTACTGCACCTAGGTTGTCCTCCAAACATCTTCAGGCGAATAATCTCAATTGGTTGTGCGGATCAGTGGGAGAACTATGTAAGATCGGCTATGAAGAGCCAGCTGCAATGTTTGGACGTGGTTGTGCGTCGGGTGTTAGTTGATCCCATCCCTCATGGGTTTACCCCAACAATGGATCATCAGGCATACATCGACCCTACCGTTCTGGAACCTTACCTGCATGTACAGATTGCACCTACGGTTCCCGATGCTCAATCTGCCCCCAATGCGATATTTGGAGATGGTTGTCAGACTCATTTTTCCGTGGTAGGTCCTCCTTATGAGATCCCTTTGACACAGAATCATCCGAGTAAGTGTCTTAACCGCATGGTTTTTGGGAGCTTATCCTGTTCCTTACATCTATTTCTTTCATTCTTTCCTCATTTCTGTAATGATGTTGCAGGAGACATTCCTGAGAATGTAGATGTGCCCCCTGTTGCTACGCAAGTGCAGTTTGGAGATGGATTCCGTGGGTCAAATAGTGTTGAAATTATGCATGATTCGGAGCCATATGAGATGGCTAGGGCTCTTGATTCTGATGATGATCGTCCTGTTGGAGAGCTGACGGAGAGTGACGTTGAGATGATGAGGCGTATCTTTCCTAGCCGCCGTGATCCTAGAGTTCACGAGTTCAGCGATCTTGCTCATTCCGATCAGGCGTTTGCAGAAGGACGTGATGGTGAGCTCCTAGAAGCTCCTGAGGCCGGTCCTAACATGGTAATTGAGAATGAGAGGGTGTTCAATGACCTTCCTGCTTTGAAGAGGTGGTTGCAGGCTTTTGTAGTGATATGAAAGAGGCCTTATAGGGTATTACATTCATATGTGGAGCACCGTTACACAGTTGTGTGTGACAAGGAACGCTGTCCATGGAGGGTTTGTGCAAGGAAGCAATAGGTAACCGGAAAATAGAAGATCACAAAAGTTGTCGGGCCACACAATTGTGCTGACCATGAGCTGACACTGAGGCATCTGCAGTTGACATCTACCCTCATTGCCAAGCGGTTGATGGGAATTTTGTAGGGAGAACCCAACATAAAGGTGAGGACAATTATCAGGACCGTTGAAGCGTTGTATGGAGGATATGTGATAACTTATGGTAAAGCATGGAGGGCTAAGCAGCGAGCGTGGAAGATGATATATGAGGACTAGGAGGATGGGTATGAGCAGCTGCCAGTTCTTTTTAATGCAATCAAAGCGGTGAATCCAGGCATGCATTATGAGTACATCACAAAACCTAATGCATGGAAGGATGGGAGGTAGATATTCTTCTGTGCCTTCTGGTGCTTCCCTCAGTGTGTCGAGGCCTTTAGGCATTGTCATCCCATCTTCTCCATTGATGGTACGTTCTTGATTGGCAAATACCAGGGCACACTTCTTATAGCCATATCCTGTGATGTGAACAACAAGTTGGTTCCTTTGGCATTTGCCTTGGTTGAGAAGGAGAACAATGACAGTTGGGGATGGTTCTTGAGGCTAGTTTGGATACACGTGGTTGGGCCTAGCAGGGAGGTTGGCGTCATATCTGATAGGCATCAGGGCATACTTAATGACGTGCGAGAGCAGATAGAGGGGTATACACCATTGCACCATCGTTGGTGTACTCGGCACCTTGCCGAGAATCTACTCCGGAAGGATGGTGTCAAGGGTAACTTTGATCTATTCCAGGAGGCTGCTCGATAGCTTGAGGACAAGTACTTTAAGGAAAAGTTGGAGCAGGTTAGAACCGCATCAAATGCAGAAGGTAGACAATGGCTCACAGGTTTGATGAGTGTCGATGTTTCACCACCGATAGCCTGCCACGGGGGTACCCGGGGCAGTTTGTTCGGGCTTCAGCATATGTAGAACTCGACGGTAAACGCAAGAGACAGTTGATTTATCCTAGTTCGGGTCCTCGACCGTGATCAAGTAATAGCCCTACGTCCAGTCGGCGTTAGCCTTTGCGTTGGATTGATTGTAAGGTGTTCTATTGTGTTATGTTGTTCACCTTGGTTCCACCTCCTCTCTAAGGAGCCCTGCCCTACTTTATATAGTCAGGAGGCTAGAGTCCTAGTCGATTTACAATGTAGAGTCCTAGAAGGATTACATGGTAGTTTTACTACTAGGATTACATGGGAGGAATTTTAATCAAACTAGATCTCCTCTCTTCCTTGCGGTGTATCCCATGGGTCCCGCATTGACAAGCCCCCGAGCACTTCATGGTTGAACTCCGGAAGCCTTGTCTTGTTCCTCTAGGTCTTGCCGAGCAGGAACAAGCGTTGTCCGAGTGCTTTCTTGAGTGAAACCATGTAGCGCTTCTTGGAATCTTCGGATGGTGTGTGCTTTTTTGAGAGTGATGTGCGCTTTTTTGAAGAAAAAGTACACTCACTGAGTGTAGCCCCCGAGCCTCTTGCTATTTGGAACAAAAAGTTGGAGGGTCTTGAATCTGAGTTGTTCAAAGAACTAAAAACCTCTTCTGAGGATATGTAGGATCTTGCCAAGTAAGGCAGCCAGCGATGGGCGAGCTCCTTATTTGATGATGTGGTCCAGAAAATGGTTCCCTGCAAAGTAATCATACGAAAGTATGTAATAATTGATATACAAGATATCAAGTTGGAAGTATGTCCTAGTATTATAAAATGCATATTAATTTTTTTTCACGTCTTGCTCTTATTAGGCTATGTAATTTCCCTAGGTAGGTAGCCTGTTATATTTAAACACCTCTCGTACCTTTTCGGCGAGTAGGCTTCACGGATTAAGGCCTCAGCAACCCGGGTAAATTAACAACTGTTAAGAGAAGACATTATAAAATGCATATTAAATTTTTTCGCGTCTTGCTCTTACTAGGCTATGTAATTTCTCTAGGTAGGTAGCCTGTTACGTTTAAACACCTCTCGCACCTTTCCGGCGAGTAGGCTTCACGGATTAAGGCCTCAGCAACCTAGATAAATTAACAACCGTTAAGAGAAGACTTTAGTAGTCGGGGATGTAACTGTAGTAGAGCCGCGGAGGCATATGGATAATATCTGGAGATATATGATGATTAAAGAATATTTAAAAAAATATTAAACCATGACTTAGCTTGATTGATGGCCGCGAGGAGAAGTTGGCGAGCTGTTGTATCCGAGTAGTTGGATGTAGGCTCGGCGGCTCGATAGAACAGCTCGCTTGTAGCTCGATGCAGTCGGACAGCTTGGTGCAGTCCGAAAGGTGGAGCCATAGTCGGAGGAGTGCGTGGATCATGGAGAGGTGAAGGCTTCGGCATGTCCAATGAAGGCGTAATTAGTGCATAGTAGCCAAGCAAGAAGCCCCTCGGCGTGTTCGAGTTGGAGTCAAACTCAGTTGTCGAGTGGAGTCAACAGGGTCTGGTAGTTGGACATGGTTTGCATGACGTGTTTGTGCATGCATATACACATATACACCTTCCCTTGCTTGCTCCCACAACTTGGACGACTCCTAAGCTTGCTTTCTTTAATCATTTGGTGGAGTAGATGACGCTAGCCTGTCCAGTGCGTGCAGGTGCGCGTTGCTTCTGAATCTGATGAGTTCAATCCGAGTATGATGAGTTCGGTTGGTGCACCGTTGATGAGACGCCGTAATGAGGATCTGAATTGATGTCGACTTGATGTGGCCGACGAGTTGACTATGTAGGACAACGGGGATCTACACGGAGAAACCCAGTTGTCGCAGACGGCGTGGAAGATACATGTTGATCCCATCGAGAAGATCATGTTGTCGAGGTCCGTTGAGCTCTCGGATGCAAATTCGCCGAAAGCCCCTACCTAGCGTGCCAGCTATCGATGTTTCACCACTGATAGCCTACCACGGGGGTACCTAGGGCAGTTTGTTCAGGCTTCAACGTATGTAGAACTCGATGGTAAACGCAAGAGACAGTTGATTTATCCTGGTTTGGGCCCTCGACCATGATCGAGTAATAGCCCTACGTCCACTCGGCGTTAGCCTTTGCGTTGGATTGATTGTAAGGTGTTCTATTGTGTTATGTTGTTCACCTTGGTTCCACCTCCTCTCTAAGGAGCCCTGCCCTGCTTTATATAGTCAGGAGGCTAGAGTCCTAGTTGGTTTACAATGTAGAGTCCTAGTAGGATTACAGGGTAGTTTTACTACTAGGATTACATGGGAGGAATCATAATCAAACTAGATCTCTTCTCTTCCTTGCGGTGTATCCTGTGGGTCCCGCATTGACAATGAGGGATTTGGAGAAATGGACGAGAGCTCACGATACCGGTGGCTGGAGGTACGAGTTTCAGTGGAGCAACATGGCAGAGTCATTCAATAAGTTGCTATTGGGGATACGTGGTATGCCCGTGAATGTAATCGTTCAATTCACCTTCTATAAGCTTGTTGCCTAGTTCAACGATAGACACACCCATGCATTGTAGTTGTGGAGTGATGGAGAGATATGGGCTTCGAAACCAAAGGCACACCTAGAGAAGGAAAGAGAAAGGGCTGGCACATATGAGGTTGCATGCTTTGACCATGCCACAGGGACTTATCAGGTCAAGCATAGGGGCGGTACAATGTCCAACTGTGAGGTCCAAGAGTCAAGGATACATGTGGTTGTCCTCCAAGATTTCAAGTGCACTTGTGGTAAACCAAGGCAATACCACTTTGTATGTTCTCATTTGGTGGCAGCAGCTAGGCATCGCAACTATAATATCGAGAGGAGGAACTTCACGAGTTTAGTGTCGACACGCTTGTGAACACATGGAGCCCCCGCTTCGTGCCTTTCTGGGACCCTAGAGAGTGGCCTCCATATGATGGGCCGAAGTACATTATGGATCCAGCTTACCGTTGGAACAAGCATGGATCAAGGCAGAGGACGAGGCATAGGATGGTTATGGATCAGATACCCGGAAGAACTAGGCGTGGGAGAGGAACTCCATTTGTTACTGATCCCGAGCAGTATGAGTGCAGCAAGTGCGGTAGACTTGGCCACAACTCACGAAGTTGCCATTGGTAGATTAGTGAGGTAGGACTATTGGTTTATATTATTATTTTATATTTGTCTTATTTATATATTTAATTATGCATGTCTCAATTTATGCTTGTATTTGTGTCAATTACTTATATATTTCTAAGTTCATGTTTCATTGTATATTGGAATTCTAATTCATTAACTTTTTTGTAGGATGGAGCAATTCCACCTGCTCGACCCGATGTATGAGGCAACCCACCGAGGATGTCTCGTTGCGCTGGGGTAGGTAATAATCTATAAGTTTTATTCGTACATGTGTTCGTCAAGTAACTGGTGACTATGTTTTATTCGATGCAGGACCTTCCGCACCTTCGTTCTAGGACCCATAGTGGGTTCTTGGACATTCGGTACGATGACAGGTACACTCCTTTCCTACAAAGAGCTAGCCTGGATGTCATCTCTTTTCAGGTTCATCGTGGGTTGCCCAAGTTCAACTCAGCGGCGATAACTGCATTGGTAGACAGGTATTAAAGTGAATCATTGCCTCCATTCATGGCCATTTGTTCATGCGATTGACTTTTTAACAAGTAATCTTGCTTTGTCTTAAATATAGGTGGCAGCCAGAGACTCACAGCTTCCACCTACCTTTTAGGGAGATGACAGTCTTGCTCCAGGACTGTCAGAAGATGCTAGGCCTAAGGATTCATAGGAACCCAGTCACCGGGTAGTGTAGGTCAGAGGGCTAGAGAGCACGAGTGGAGACCTTCCTTGGGTGTGAGCTTGGCGAGCAAGGGGCTCGCACTTCTAGAGTTCCCATCTCCTGGCTACGTGTAGAGTTCGCACAGTGCCCCGAGGAGGCAGATGGGAGACGGTTGGGTACTACTGCCAGGCGTGGATCCTACACCTTTTTGCCTACGTTCTCTTTCCCGACGCCACGGATGATAGTGCGTCCTGGATGTGGATCCACTACCTTAGTGACTGGGACCAAGCGGGTTAGTACAACTGGGGCTCTATAGTCTTGTGTTTTCTATACTGGCAGCTATGCGAGGGGTGTTGTCGGTCTATGTCCAACCCATCACTTGGTGGATGCATGTACCTGTTACAGCTGTGGATGTGGGCTCATCTTCCAGTTGGTCGTCTAGAGGTTCTGGCTCGTCGTGAGTGGTTCCAAGGTCAGCCTCCAAGTCACCAGCCGACGTGGGCATACCTTTGGGACTAGGTCAGGGTTCTGCACACGAGGATAGATTAGGCGTACATTGAGTACATGAACGAGCTAGATACACTGATAGCGTCTAGTGTAAGTAAATTTTATTTTCCATGCTGCTTTGAAAAGGATTAGTATACCATCTAACATCTTATTTGGACATGTTGCAGGTGGAGTGGAAGCCGTATGGTGGAGAGGACGCACTTCCTTTTCAGCTGAGCAACGTTTGTGGGGCCGACGACGACTTTTATAGGATGAGGTGCCCTCTAATCTGCTTCTATGCTGTCGAGTACCACCTGCCAGATAGGGTTGCACGCCAATTTGGAGTGAGACAGCTTTGGCCTATGGCTCTATTCTCGACTGGCGTTGACTTACACAAGTAAGTGTTTTGATATTTCAAATGTCTCACAATGATGGTCCATTTCTATTAATATGGTGACACGTACATGGATTCATGTAACGATGAAATACGTGCAGGTTGGATCGTCAGAGGAACAAGAAAATTTTTGACTGGGAGAGGCACCACCAGTCCTACATTGAGGAATGGGAGGAGATGCACGACAACATGGACGACAACAACGAGCTGCACACGAACCATGAGTTCAGGTGATACCAAGCTTGGTACCAGCGTGCGACATGGCGCAGGTTGAGGCTATAGTGGATCGAAGCTAACTATGCTGACATCAAGTCCTCTGATGATGAAGACACGGCGTACGACCAGTCGACTCATGCAGGAAGGTAGGTGCAGGCAGGACCGATCTTGGACAGAGTGGTAAGCCAATCGCCTTATTTTTGTACATTAAGTTACATAACAATACATTCGGCGTTCTTGGACCGACATTAGGAGTTATCTATTGTAGTTAGTGCAACCTTCGAGTTGTATAACCCTTATAATAAGTTAGATTCTTGTACAAAAGAAAACAAAACTAAATGTTATCTGTTTAGAAGTATTATTATTGAGAACTTTGTTGCAGGGCAATACACTGAAATGCTTAGTTGAAGAGATCGAGCGCGTTCGGCTGAGAGTCAATGATGACTACATACTTGGCTTCCCAGACGTAAGATTAAAAATATTCTTTCAAATATATCATTATTCTTTCAGTTAACATAGTTTTGTACAACAGAGGCTTTCACGTCGTCTACGCCGTGTGGCTGGTCGTTGTGGTTGCAGGACAGACACGACGCAAGACGCGTACGTTCCTTCCACAGGAAGAGGAGGCTTGGGTTCCTCTAGTCAAGCAGCTATAGGGGACGGGGACGAGGACGAGGAGGAGGACGACGACGATGATGTGGACAAGAGGCACGATGAGCTTGGCCCCTCTCAGCTCTATGACGCTCCCTCGACTCATCCTACATCGCCTCTAGGCACTAGGCGATGCCATCCGCGTGACCCTTACACTCTAGGCACCAGCGCTCTAGGTCACAAGGGTAAGGGCAAGAGTAGGAGGCAGTGAGGGATGTGGTAGGTGTTAGTATGAACTATTATGGATTTTGTATTTACTTTTCTGTAACTATTTGGGACTGTATGGACATTGTGGACTATTTGGACTTTACATGACATATTATGTTGGTTGTGATATTCGTTGTGGTTGCATTATGCTCCTTGGATGATTAAATATTTAGAATATATATTGATGTCTCTGTTTATAACTGTGGATGCTCCTAAAACAAGACCGTATCTTGCGAATTTTTTCCGTGAACCTTTAATCATACTACACTTTAATCTAGGAAATATTGTACATACGCTTTGTAGATGAATCTAGGATTACCAAGCAACAGTGAACGAATCTATGCTTTTCAGACAATAAACATAGACTTTTCAGATACACGGACAACATTAAATTATCACATCACTGATATAGTACTGGCATGCAAAGAAGTACAACTCCACTCTATCTCCACCATCCATCTTATGACTGTTTGATCTAAGGGCTGAGGTGAAGAGGCACATGGATCGCTGACATGGCACATTGAGAGGCCTCCATTCCTCCTCTCAACCTATAAATAACCACTCACTCCCTCTCATTCACAAACACAACAAGGAAGAAGAACACTCCTCAGCATTTGCTTTCGTTGCAGTACCAATGTCTGAAGGGTCATCCAGAGGGAGAGGAAAGGGGAAGGAGACTACCTGGGGGTGGGAGGGTCCTCTTGGTCCCGATTTCTTTGAGGAAGCTCTTTATGAGAGATTCCCAGTTGAGAGCAAAAGTGATTTCACCAAAGAGACACCACTGAGAGGATACGGTGAAAGAAAAGAAGAGTGGCCAAAATGCATGCATGGTGAGGACTGCTTAGTGCAGATGTTCACCGAGGGAATAGAGGGAGGTCGTCGTTTCTTCAAATGCCCGAAAGCATGGGTAATTGCTATTACTATTTATTTCTTCAATATGTTTGTCTTGTATATCACTTACACGATATACTTATTGTAGTCTTCCTTGGCTGAAGAAAACTGTGGGTTCAGTAGGTGGGTCGATCCTCAACCTATTTATCTGCATGAGGAGTACATCTACTACCTACAGGATCGTATCTTCGATCTAGAAAGGGAAGTCAGCAACGGTTATAAGGACGACAAACAGGACGACAACAACAATGGTGCCGATTCACAGGAGGCACTCTACAATAATCCATATTGCATCTGCCCTAACCACAAGAACAAGGGGCCTCCCCCGTCACCCCCACCACCAACAACAACAACAATGGGAGGCTACTATGGAGAAGGTGCAACACAATTTGCTATATGGCCACACTACTAGGATGACTTTATCTTTTTCACATGTACCCAAGTTTAATTACCTAAGGCATGTTAGGTTTAATTACCTAAGGCATGGTTTAATTACCTAAGGCATGTTAGGTTTAGTCGAAGGAAACTCTGTTCCCAGGTTCGGTACATGTAGTCACATGCCATTTAATGTGTTTCGTGTGTTGATTTATATAATGCCATACGTCGTTAAGTTTTTTGCAGCACGTGTTCAAATTTCAATACGTTCGTATCATTAAGCGGAATATTAAGACCATAGATAATGAAAACAACCACATAATGAAAAGTTCGATACTATGCCACATTACATAATATATTAATACTACAACTACGTGCCGACAGTAGACATAGGGGCAAATGCACTTCCAAATCCTCAGTCTGAAACATACTGAGTAAGCAACTCATCATCCGAGTACTAGTCCTCTATTACAACCCTGTTGCTGTGGCTAGGCTCAACTGCATTGCTCTGACCTACCTGTCGCTTGTAGTAAGCAGCCTCCGCTTCATCTGCGGCCGCTGCGGCCTGAGTGAAGAACGCGTCGTCATCCTCCTCTGCCTGTAAGCCCGCCTCTGCTAGAGCGATGAGCTCGCTCAGTCTTCCAGTGTCGTCCTCAGCCTCCTGTGCCTAAATGCCCGCCTCTGCTAGAGCGATGAGCTCGCTAAGTCTACCAGTGTTGTCCTCAGCCTCCTGCGCCTGTATGTCTGCTTCTGCTAGAGCAATGAGCTCACTCAGTCTGGCAGTGTCGTCCGTATCCTCGTCTCCCTCATCAGACAACACAATCGGTGATTAAACGGTGTGACCAGCTCATGATCTATGGTCATCTAACTTCTTCTCCTCATACCTTGCATGAGCCACCTCTGCGGCATGTTCTCCATTGCAACCAATCCCTTCATGTATAAAATGCAATCAGTTAGCAACGCGATTATATTACATTTAAAACCATGCAACGAAAAAAGGTTTTCAAGCACTCACTGGCACATAATGTAGCAACATGCTCGTTCAAGACTTGCATCTGTACTCTTGTCTCCTCCCTTGCCCTCTCCTCCTCTAACGTCATCTGCCTCTCCAATCCCCATTTGTTAACCCCAACATCGATCGGGTTACAAATACCGCGCTGTCTAGCAAACTCACACATCTTTTCTTTGTGATGTTTAATGAATAGGTTGACATAGTCAGGTCCATATCCCCTCTTCCATGCAATTAGTTGCCTCTTCTTCAGTTTATCCAAGAACTTAGCTTGACCATCATAACATTCCCAACTACATTTCCTAGTGCTCTGTTCAAAAGAAATATTATATCATATATGTCTTAGCAAAATAAACAAAATACGATTTCATGTTTACCAGAAAATAACGAACCTCATCATACTCAATCATATAGCCACAATAATGGCCTATTCCAAGCTCTAAAGGGACTAGGCCATAGTTGGATTTTACACCACATTCGCACATGACAGGAGGTGCTTTGTAGATTACCCTTTCTTTCTTCTTTTCCTTAACCCTCCGCGGTTCTTCCGGCCATTGGTTCTTAGGACCATACAACCACTCCTTGAAACGACACTTCGCCATTGAAAACACCTAAATAATAAGACATTAGTATATGAACACATATAGCTCAAGATTTTAACACATACACTTTGCACTTACTTCATACTTGTTTGGACACACAAGCTCTAACGTATTCTCAGGGTTTATCATAGCTTGATCTCCGCAATCGCACAGAGGAGGTTCCTCGAGTCATCTAACTGTAGCTAGGTGCTTCTCCTTAGCCGTCATTGTCGGAGGGTTAGGGGGGTGGAACCCACCGCTTAAAGTGCTCACGTGGATGTCTCCCTCTAAACCAATCGTCGAAAAAGAGGTACCTAGGATCAAACTTGTCTGCACCATCGATCCACTCAAAGAAAAAGCACCTTTCATGGTCCTACACAACGAGATTCCAACAAAATATTAGTACCATACTTACACAAATAAAGAAAAAGGATAGTGCAAACAATTTCTTACATTAAACCTACTACATGTGTAGAAGCAACGCGCGGCTGTGTCCGAATGTTTCGATTGAAAAATATGGGCTAGGAAACCACAGTTACAGTTAGGGACAGGAAGGTCAGGAGGGACGGGGGCATCTTTACTAGACGCGTCGGGATATAATTCTCGAGGATGACCCCGTTTTCACCAAAACTCCTCCCAAAACATTTCTTGCATCTAACAAAACTGATGTAATTTAACAAACATAAATCAAAACATCACAAATAAATATCAATGAGAACCATAACTACAATACAACCAATTTTGTTCTAAGAACCGAAAGCAGTTAACATTAAACCCTAAACCTAGGGTTTCTTATTTGATCCACAACAATGAACCCATAACATAACTACATGCGCCTAGGTTTGCTAGCCTTTTCCACGCTTTGGAATCAATCTACGGTTGTATAATACATATATTGAGGGACAAAATGAAACCCTAAGTGATGACGATTCTTAGGTTCAAAAATCTGACTAATATATACCGAATCAATGCGAAAAAACAAGGAGGTGAGCGAGGATACCTTGCTCTCGAAGATCTACGAATCAAATCAAGGTTTTCAAGGTCCAATATGTCGATTCGTGAGGTAGGGTGAAGTGGGGAGAGAAAAACCCGAGAGGGAGGAGAAAGAAGAGGAAGAACGCTCGGGCAAAAAGGTTGGGCTAGGGTTAAATGTAGGGAGCTCGGCGCCGAGCTCGGCGCTAAGATCTACGACGTCGAGCTCGGCTCCAGTCACTCTGGCGCCGAGCCCCCTAGCAGGTCATCGACCGTGCCCAGGAGCTCGGTGCTAGAGACGGTGGCGCCGAGCTCGGTGCCAGCATCAATGGTGCCGAGCTAATGGTCCATTTCCTGAATTCTTTCTGCCAGGGGTCTATTTGTGAGAAACTTTAAAAAAAATGGCCAAATTGTAAAAAAATCGGCTGGCAGGTCATCGACCGTGCCCAGGAGCTCGACGCTAGAGACGGTGGCGCCGAACTCGGTGCCAGCATCAATGGCACCGAGCTAAGGGTTCATTTCCTGAATTCTTTCCGCCAGGGGTCTATTTGTGAGAAACTTTCAAAAAAGGGGCCAAATTATAAAAAATTCAGGGGGATGGTATGGTCTGCAGTCCTCGATTGCCGTGTTGTGGTAGCCGTCGCCTTTTTGGTAGTCGGATTGTGAGACCGGATGTCTGAATTGTCCAACTTTACCAGTTTAGGGTTCCTTTGGTATATAGGAATAGGAAAAACATATGAATATGGTAGGATTACATATGCAAAACAGAGGGTCCGTAGGAAAACACATGAATGAAAAACATGAGCTTGGAGTGGATGTTATGAATCCTACCAAGTTCTTGTGAAGTAGTACCCAAAGAAAAAATTCCTGTATTTTTCCTATGGCACAATCCAATGTTCCAAAGGCGGCTACAGAAACAAATCCTATAGGATGAAGAATCCTATGTTTTTCCTATGAAAATCCTCTGTTCCAAAGGAGCCTTTAATGAATTAACGATGATATAAAGTTTCCGCCCAATTTCAGAAGAAATCTAGTACTTCCTCCATTTTTCACTAGATGTCGTATTAGCTTTGTCCTAAGTCAAACACTTGTATCTTTGATTTGATCATTGATTTCAAAAAAATTATAGATCATGTCATAAAATAGATTCACTATGAGAAATAATTTTATGATATATAATTCATATGTTGTGAAACTATAAGGATTTTTGAAATAATTGGTCAATGGTAGTAATATTTGACTTAGGACAAAGCTGATGTGACATGTATAGGTTGCCACATAAACATTTTTAATGACGTTGCAAGGTTTTTAGTGAGAGTGAGAGAGAGAGAAGTGAGTTTTGTGTAGACGAAAGTCTCCTGGCTCGGTGTCCAACTCCAACTCAGTCATGGAATTAAAAGTAGTTTACGAATATAATGAAGTTATGCATTAAGGGTGATTATTTCATCTATATTTTATCGTACTATTCTATCTGATGCGGTATATATTTTTAGAAACAACACTATGAAACCAGCCACTGAGAATGGCCTAAGATACATACGTGTCTTTCCCTACATTTTTTCTGAGTAATCGTAGGCTCATATGCATGTTTATGCATCCAATAATCCTATATGATATGACAAAAGAAAAATATCTATGCTAATAAATTGTCGGCAGCTAATAATTTAGTTTCTTAGTTGAACTATATATAATATATAGATGCAGATATATAAATTATTGGCAGATAATACGTACCGTATATATATGTGTTACTATTGCAAGTCTACGTGCCTAGGGAGAAGATGTCCCTGTGAAGGTCCAGTTTCGCCTAACACGCGCGCTGTCGCGAACTCTTAACTAACCAAGCTTGTTGTAAACGTGGACTCTCTTTATGCGTCAAAAAGCAACCATTTTTTCCCTCCTTCCTGAAGGCTGCGCTGAAGCAGGACGCGTGGATCGGAGGTTCCGTTCTGGATTCCATCCTAAGCATCCGATACTGCTGGTCACAACTTGTACGTGCCAGAACAAGCTTGTTTGTCACACAGCAGCTGACAGCAACGGCCGGAGACGTGGTAGGAAGGAGGAGTACTCACTCACACCTGACAGCAACGTCGCAACGAACTCTCACGTCTCACCTGCGACACGCTTCACGAGGTAGCCACCGCACCTACAAGGCTATAACACACAATCGATCACGTTAGTCATTAGTATTTTTTTAAAGAGCAATATACTCTTTTTAATATGCTAGCTAGGCACATCATCACGAGACTTTTCAGCTTAATCGTTTCTGTTTTTTCAAGCTAACATATACAATAACCGAGTGACTAAAATTCAGTTTCTTTCTTATTTGTCTCTATTTTGATTGACTGTGTGATAGGTCGATGATCGAGAGATGTGCATGTGTTGTGTTGTTTGTGTGCACACGACTTTTGTCGTCTAGGGAATTTAATTCCTGTTTACTTGCATGTTCAGAAAACCTTTTTGCCTTCCGTGACATGCGACCTGATCATAGAAAAGCAAGGCCAAACCAATTCTTCTACCCTCTTTCTCCTTTCTTTCCATGAAAAAGACCACAGTGGAATAATTTAGGCAATCCGTTAATTGGACACCAGGGCGTTGATATATTTCGCTATTAACGGTTCATATCATCTGTATAAGGTCTCCATTAACGGTTAATTTGTGCATTATTTATGACGAGGAATCTCATTTTTGTGAGAGGTTCATTTTTTTCATACAAGCTTAATGGAAGAACTATATTGCTGTCGAAGTGTTGGAATAGATATAAAATCACAATTTTTCAGTGTGCATGCATGCTCTTTGGAAGAGGAACACTAGGTTGGATTTGGACTTCTTTATCACAGCACGGAAAAAAAATGAAGGATTATATAATTGTGTTTCTCTAGCACCAACTCATAGCTAAGTAACCACCAATGGCACACAAGGAAAGACAAAATTAAAACTGATGACATTAAAAGAACCTTTTATAGCGCTTAAAAAAATAGTTATAGATTTTAATAACATCGAAGGAATTTCTTTAGATACACAGTGAAGCAATGCAACCATGGTTTCGACCTACCTTCTCGCTTGGTTATTAACTGAACCCATATATATCATCACCCTAGTGTTTTCCACGGCTTCTATTTTGAAACAGTAGTGAAGAAAGAGTTTCACCAATCCGCTATTTTTTTCCTAAGGTTATTAGCTACTCTCTCCATCTGTTCTATAATTCTTGTAGCTTAAATAATGACAATCTCAAAAAAAAATCCAGCTTTCGGCTACGATTTTCTACTATTAATACAAATAGAAATCAATAGATATAGAATAATATCAAAGTTCTTTGTAAGAGTAGTTATCAATAGTACTCCCTCTATTCCAAATTATAAGATATTTTGACTTCTGTAGAGATACATTATTTTTATTATATATCTAAATAGACATAATATGTATTTAAGTGTATAGCAAAAAACTATGAATCTAGAAACTAAAATCTCTTATAGTTTAGAATGGAGGTAGTACATGATATCTTAGTATCTCCATATCCAAAATGACAAGAGCTATGAAATCAGAGGAGGAATTATACATCTATCTACTCCATATCACTGGTAGAGAACAAAGCTTTACTCCCGGTGGGGAACCCCCTCTAGTCCTGGTTCCCCACCCGGGAGCAAGCATCCGGGACTAAAGGTCCCGGGTCAGGAACCTTTAGTCCCGGTGGGTAATACCAACCGGGACTAAAGGTCGTCCTCCCAGCTTTAAAAAAAATAATGCCTCCCACCGCTGCGTCCCGTGAGATTCGAACCCAAGACCTCATGCCTTGCCTCGCGCGTAGCTTACCACCCCACCTACACAACACATCTGACAAAAGATGGGATGCTTCCCTTTTGAACTAACCCATCGGGGGACCTTTAGTCCCGGTTGGTAACACCAATCAGGACTAAAGGGTCCTTTAGTCCGGGTTGGTGTTACCAACCGGGACTAAAGGGTCTACCTTTAGTCCCGGTTGGTGTTACCAATCGGGACTAAAGGTTGGGGACTTTTAGTCCCGGTTGGTGGCTCTAACCGGGAGTAAAGGTCCACCTTTAGTCCCGGTTGGTGTCTCCAACCGGGACTAAAGGTCCCCTACCACTGTGCCGAGCGCAGTAGCCATTGGGCAGGGACCTTTAGTCCCGGTTGGAGACACCAACCGGGACTAAAGGTCTCTCTAGTCCCGGGCGCAAAAAATGCCGGGACTAGAGCCTATTTTGACCTCGGATGAAAGGTCTGTTCTCTACTAGTGTATATCATATCTATACTTTCTATTAAAATAAGAAATTTTCTTTCCATCAAATTTTCGCCCATACGTCACTTTCTCCTCAATCCTTCATTACGTACAGTCTCTAAGTATAAGAGTTATTATGTTTGGTTTTACTAAGACTAGTAGTACACCCCTGACCGGGCTAGCGCTAGCGAAGAACTAAGGACGTTATCAATGGCAACTTGCAAATAGCTAGCTAGATGGAGCTTAGAAAGAATAAAAAAAAGAGACTGTAGTGGAGAGTTGTGTGAGTTATGAGAGAGTTATTTCTGAGAAATCGTGCTAGAGTAGCTATTTGTGAGTCGCTAGCTATTTGATCTCTCACCTTCATAGCTAATAGAATTCTTCCTTCACTAGATATTTGGAAACCATGGGAGACGCTCTAATAGAGCATGGAAATTGTGGGGCCCACCGGACGGGGTCTCTCTCGTATATAGCAGCACTGGAGGCGGCGTCCCTGTCACCCTCTTGTGAAGACACCGCCATGCCAAGCCAAAGCCCCGCGACCCGCTGCCCTTTCATCAATCACCACCAACCCGCCGCCGGTGCGTCCCCTGCAGGCTGCACCTCCTCCTCTTCTTCCATGCGGGCGCACACGGACACGTGGCACGCCCGCGCTGCCTTCCTACCGCCGCTGACCGCTTGTCTCTTCCCAGGACCTCCGCCACAGCCATGTGTATAAATGCGTCGCGCTCTGCCGCTGTTGCTGCCGCCGTATCCATCTCCATCCCTGGGCCGGAGGCTGCTGGACCGCTGCAGGAGCGCTCCCGCTGTGCCGTGTTCGCTTCGCCTTCTCCATTCCGCCGCCGCCGCCAAGCAAGCAAGGCATGCTAAATCTGGCAGCGTACCATTATTATTAGGCAGCACCGTACCCAGGCAGCCATTACTCGGCACTCACTCACTGCTGTTAGAGGCGTTTCCATTTTCATTTCGCCGCGACGACCGGGAGGATCTCGATCGGACACCGGAGAAGCTAGCCACACATCCAGCCCTGCGCCGGCGGCTGTTCTTGGAAACCGGCCGGGCGTACGTCGTCGCTGCGAGTCTGCTCGGAGTTTGACGGTGGTTTCCATTTGATCGATTCGGACACGCATGATTGATTGATCGGCCGTCTGGTTGGTCGTTGGTCGCGCGTCGCCGGAGCCCGGCGCGGCTCGTGCAATGAGCGACGTGTCCGTCCGCTTCGTGGTGGCGGCCGTGGCGGTGGCCGCCATCTCGCTAGCCGCCGCCGTGTCCGCCGCGTCGGCCGCGCACGACTACGGCGATGCGCTGCACAAGAGCCTGCTCTACTTCGAGGCGCAGCGGTCGGGGCGGCTGCCGTACAACCAGCGCGTCCGGTGGCGGGGCCACTCGGGGCTGACGGACGGGCTGGAGCAAGGCGTGGACCTGGTGGGCGGGTACTACGACGCCGGCGACCACGTGAAGTTCGGCCTGCCCATGGCGTTCACCGTCACGCTTCTCTCCTGGGGCATCCTCGAGTACGGCGGCGGCGTGGCGGACGCGGGGGAGCTGGCGCATGCGCTGCAGGCCATCAAGTGGGGCACCGACTACTTCCTGAAGGCGCACACGGCGCCCACCGAGCTGTGGGCGCAAGTTGGGGACGGCGACTCCGACCACTACTGCTGGCAGCGGCCCGAGGACATGACCACGTCGCGGCGGGCCTACAAGGTGGACGCGGACCACCCGGGGTCCGAGGTCGCCGCCGAGACTGCTGCCGCCATGGCCGCCGCGTCCGCCGTGTTCCGCGCCGCCGGGGACGCGCACTACGCGCACGTGCTGCTCCACCACGCGCAGCAGCTGTTCGAGTTCGCCGACACCTACCGGGGACGCTACGACGACAGCGTCGACGTGGTCAAGAGCTACTACCCGTCCTCCAGCGGGTACCAGGACGAGCTGCTGTGGGCGGCGCTCTGGCTGCACCGCGCCACCGGCCGCCGCGACTACCTCCGCTACGCCCTCGACAACGCCGAGGCGTTCGGCGGCACCGGATGGGCCGTCTCCGAGTTCAGCTGGGACATCAAGTACGCCGGACTCCAGGTCCTCGCATCCCAGGTACGTTCCAACATTTGTGTAAAAATGTGTGAATTTCACTCAAGTCATTCTGGAGAAACACACACTTCAGATAATCATATATATGGAATTAATTAAGGTGTATATGGAATTAATAATGTACAATTCTAATCCTTTTTACTATCTGATGATGATTGCGTCGTCATCCTGTCCTCTTGTTGTGTTGTGGTTCAAGCCTAACAAAATTTACCACCGTTGATTGAGGAGAGCGAAATGTTTGCTTTAAAAAACAGATTCTTTTTTTTTTGTTCTTTTTTTGGGGAGTAAAATGTTTGGCATGCATGCATTGCACAAGGCAGCACAACGTCTGAACCAACCAAGTGACATCCTTTTTTTTTTTTTTGAGAATAGTACTCCGTAGGTGGTTAACATTCTCTTTTGGATGGCCCACGCTTGATGGGGAAAGATGTTTTAACTGGAAGCCTGCAATGCAAAGTGAGTAGCATGCAGCAGCACCAGTTCCATCTTCCAAGATAGCATCAAGGGCAAGCCTGTTTGGTGCAACCTTCCCTTTTGCTTAGGCTATCTTACAAGCATAGCTCTGCTCACCCATTGCTTTTGCTTATGTTTGAATTTGGTGGTGCACAGCATCTCCACATCCAACAACAACTTCATCTTGTGGAGGAACGCACATTGTGTAGTATACATGCGGACAGGGACGAAGCTAGGAAAAAAATTAGGAGGGGCTAAACAACGGCAATTAGCAAGAAAAGAGGTTCAGCAAATCTCAGCCTCTCCTACCTGTACATCTACGGCTAAAATTTCAGACGGCGGCTCTACGGGGCTTCGCTTGCTCGCGAGCGGTAGGGGGGGCTGGAGCCCCCCTAGCCCCACCGCTGGCTCCGTGCCTGCATACGGATTTTAGTCATTTTATTTCATTTGCCAGGAAAGAGACGCGTGCTGATTTGGCATATCCACATTTCCTTTGGGAGAAACAGAAACCATATAGCATCAACAGCCTATATATTTTTTTCGAGAACACTTCCGTTGAGACAGCCTATATATACACATGGGCAAAATAATCTAGCTCATTAAGCAGAGGATCACTGTTCATAACCGTGGGGATCACAGCACAGGAGCTCTCATCAATTGTTTATGATGAGCAAGCAGATCATATCTTCCCTCTACCTGTTCCCTTGTCCTTTGCCAACCATTTCTGTCATTTTTTCTCTCATGTGCTCTTGGTAGCATGCATTATTCTCTAACAAAAGAAACAGACTGTTTTCCTAACCCTGGGAATTTATTTATAAGGTGTAGTAGAGTAGAGTAGACTGATGACATTTTTTTGAGGGATAGTGGACCGATGACATCACCGGTAAGCCAAGCGAACAGGGCATAGAATACAAGACAGACGTCTCTTACCAATGCAAACATTTCTTTATGCATCCACAAGCCTGCCTGCCTGTCCTCTATCTCATCATGCTTGGACTGTGATGTTCTGAAGCAAGCAAATCAACCAACTCTGAAGATTCTAGCCATCTTACCGGTGATGCACCTGGACAGAGGAGTCAGTGTCATTTTGAAATTTGTTAGTGAAAGCTTAACACATAAATAAATGATCTGACAGGGAGATAAAGAGAGAGCATGAGACAGATCTTGACCATGAAGACAGCACTAGAGCCAGTTTTAAGGTAGAACAATGGAACATCCATCAACACGTGGGCCATTCAACTAACAGTAGTTACATGTTTGGAAAAGGTTGAAGTTGTTGGATCACAACCAGAGCCCTGACAAACTGAACCCGGAAAGAAGGATCATGTGGCTTGGATCCTGAATTTTCAAGTATAGTTTTACCTTTCGGTTAGCTTATTATATACGAAGCCTACACAGTTAGTTTTGGATGACGCTGAAATTTGGACCATAACAAGACAGGGGATGTGTCATATAGTACATCCTACATGGTTGCTCAATGGGCAATTGTGCATTCAATAGCTTCAAGTCTCACTCCTAATTCCTGAAGTCAACAGTAGTATAGTGTTTGTCCAAATGTTTGACAAACAGGAGCTAGCAATAATGGAATATAACAATCTGATTTGACGTATTTCAGTCAGAATAATGACACTGCAAATGACAGTTGCTTGAAGCATAGTCTAGTTTATATTTTTGTTGCTTTAAGAAGAATATGGAAATACATTAGAACAAACATTGTGCTAATATCTCTTAATAAATTAAAATAGTACGGTCGAATTTTCTGAGACGACATGTTGGTCTGTTCTTGAAAAAAAAAGGAGAGTTTTTTTCTTCAACAGCTGCTGACTTTGCTGTGTTGGACTGAATCTTACTGACAGCTGCTGGTGGAGGCCAAGGAGCAGCGGCTGCGGCTGAGCGCGGAGGAGGTGGCGGTGGTGGAGCAGCTGCGGTCCAAGGCGGAGTACTACGTGTGCTCGTGCATGAACCGGAACCACGGCGGCGCGAAGCACAACGCCGGCCGCACCCCGGCGGGGCTGCTCTTCATCCGCCCCTGGAACAACCTCCAGTACGTCTCCGGCGCGGCCTTCCTCCTCACCGTCTACTCGGACGTCCTCTCCTCCCTGGGCCAGCCCCTCCGCTGCGGCGGCTCTGGCGACGACGACGGCGAGCCCGCCGCCAGGTCCGCGGCCGGCGACGCCGGCGAGGTGCTGGCGTTCGCCAAGTCCCAGGCCGACTACATCCTGGGCACGAACCCGATGCGCACCAGCTACCTGGTCGGGTACGGCGCGGCGTACCCGCGGCAGGTGCACCACCGCGCGGCGTCGAGCGCGTCGTACAGTCACGACCGGGATTTCATCGGCTGCCTGCAGGGGTTCGACTCGTGGTACAGCGCGCGGCGGGAGAACCCGCACGACCTCGTCGGCGCCGTCGTCGGCGGGCCCAACGGCGAGGACGTCTTCAACGACCACCGCGGCGCGTACATGCAGACCGAGGCCTGCACGTACAACACGGCGCCCATGGTCGGGGTCTTCTCCAAGCTCATGCAGCTGGAGGGGCAGTCGCCACGGCCGGAGGTGGCCGCGGCGGCGGCGACAGAGGCGCCGGCGGAGGATCTTTGATAGGAGAGGTCGCTCAATGACTAAATGGTGGGAAATAAACATTTCATTTCAAAAGAGTACAGAGAGATGTGATATTGATTATTAGGATGGATGTGTATACATGATGATTCTTTTTGTTAATTCCTACTAGAGACTACCGTATTTGTTTCATGTTTTTGCACATAACAAAGGAATCGAAAAGAAGGAATTTAAATTTCAAGTGGACCATAGCAATTTCAAAAATGAACTCGGTCTATAATTTTGTTGAACAAAGTTTTTTTGTGTGACCAAATTAATTTTTTTAGTGGAGTGTGACCAAATGAAATAAAGAGTACAACGGTCCAATAGAACTGGGCTGGCCCAATTAAGAGTACAACGGCCCAATTAAATAAAAGCTAATAAAAGCACCAGCAGGCCAAGCTATATAGGCTATAGACCGGCCCCTACGGAAGCCCGCGTGTCGGGACAACGGCCCAATAAATTTGGGCTGTCCCACTAATGGGCTGAAGGGCTCGAGGCCCCTAGTGTGTGCCGTGTAACAGTTGCGCTCGGCAGGAGTTCAACGGAATGCCGCACCACCGCCGTCGCCGCTTGCCTTGGCTTCGGCTGCGGCGCCGCCTGAGGTGCCAATGCCGGTCCTGGATTTTAAGGCCCTCCGATGATCTTATCGTAACGGTATAAAATTTTATAATATATAGACATTAATTTTACTTGTAAAACGAAAGTAAATTCAATAACATATTTTTAATTTAACATGTCTAATAATTATTGAGGAACAATATAGATTAAGGAATATATTTGTAGATGTATGATAATTATCGAGGAATAATATAGATTAAAAAAAATAATATATTCGTTTTCTTTTCTCACCCATGACAAATATTTTTTTAGATAACATTATAAAATTCTAACGTGTAAATTATAAGAAAAATATGACTATATAAGTACAAAGTACTAGAATTCTAAAATACTATATAAATAATTAATTTAAATTAAAAATAAAAAAGAAAAAAAAATATCTTGGGCCTAAACAACTAATCGGTGATCGCAATTCATAAGAAGCAAAGAATTAAGATGTCATCGTCGTGGAGCCATGCCTGGTCACCGTCCTCGTGCACCGTGTCCGTGTCTCCAGTAGTCTAGCTCTTCGCGGCGGCGCGGCTCGCCAGCTCTACGCGTATAAGACACACGTCCCGAACTCACGATCAAAGTGTGTTGTGTACAGCGTGACTCCTCGCCTCCTCTCTACCCGAGGGTCGTGGGGAAAGAAAACTAGAAAATAAATATCAATGTTGTTTTTTTTGGACCGCTTAGCTAATTCTATGTTTATCTTTTTATTAGTTTGCTAATGCCTAATGAACTGTAGAATCTGAGGGTTTATATACTGGGCTTGGCTCCTCCTCCGCTTGGCCCTCGGCCATCGCACCTCGTGGCCTACCTTAGGGCCGGCACTGCGAGCTGCTCGACGGAACGCGTCTCAGTGAGCCCTGTGGGGATCAGGCTAGGTGCTCCACCGCCGCACCGGAGGCGATGCGCGTCGACGTTCACCAGCTTGACGCCGCGAGCGTCGGCGCGCGCGTGGGGCGCTCGGTGAGGCGACTTCCTCGGCCGCCTACGCCCCCCTACGCGCGTGCCGCGGCCGCTGGGCCAGCGTGTGCCTTGCGCGGCGGCTCATTCGTGGACTCCGCGCCGACATGCGCACTGACGACCAGGACCGACTGAGGTCAAGGAGAGGAAAGCTGCCCCGTTTGGTTGCTGCCGGCCACTGGCTGTGCGTGTGACGGCCGGCCTCGCCTCAGCGTTGGCGTGACTTCGTCGGGGAGAATCGGATAGCGCGTGGCATGCCGACCTCAGGGTCTCCCAGGTCGCGCACTACCTTCGTCTTCGTCAGGCGCCCAGCTGCCCCGCATTGCGGAAAGGTTTTCTCCTGCACTACACAACTGGTAGGCTCCATGTATTGTCAGTCAGGGTCTCCATTTCTTTCGCTGTCCAAGTAGTTGGTAAAGCATGTAGCCCCGTTCGCTTGTCTTAAAAAATGACTGGTTCAGCTTTTTTTTTTTTTCAGTCGGAATAGTGTTTTTCTTTCGCAACAATTCAGCCGGAACCGTGTTTTTCAGCCAGATTCAGCCAAATTTCAGGCCAGCAAACGGAGCTGCGTAGAAGATTCAGGGCTTAGTATCGTGATAAAGGCCCGTGATAAACGATGAAATTGTTGCTTAATAGTCAAGTCAGCGGCAAACATACTGCTTTTTCTTGGTTTTATTTTATCTGTGTATGTGCAGGATTCGTATCAGGTCAATAGGTTGTTGAAGGATAGTGATTAAATTATTCACCGCAGCTCCACAAGATTACACACAATGATTATTAAGAGGCACACTGAAGCTACACCATAAGCTGCCCTCTGCACCAAATTTTCTTGAGTTTAAAATGGGATTAATTCTCTTTACTCCAGGTCTTGTTCCATTCCTGAGAAACACTGGCTTAATGCGTATTCTGAAATGCCTCATCCTAGCCCAGGGTCCACAATGTGGGCTGCGCCAGCTTTAGGTGATGCTGGTGATCATGAGACAGAATTTATTTTGACCATTGCCACAAGAGAGAGATCAAATGTAAGTGTTGTAATAATGATGTACTTGTCTCCTCACTGTTGGTGGGGCATAATCATGTAGCATGACAAGTTCTTTTTTTAATTGGAGAATACCTGACTTAGTTCCTTGGACGTTGACTTTTGTGTCCACGTTTGCGGCAGAGGACAACCTAGTAAGGTATGCATGCATAGGCACCTGTCAGTGGCTTAGTCCCATGGATTGGCATATATAATCGCTGTCTCTCTCTCTCAGAAGGTCTATGTTTATGTTTGCTCACAAGGTTGGATAAGAAGCATGAAGCTGAGTGTTGCTGTTCTCTTATTCTCTATCTTGCAGTATGCCAGCGGCCAGCCAGATAGCCGAGGTATGTTGTCCTGGTTCTGCGCTTTAAGTTCAGATGATAAATAGTGAAAAAATGCATGTAGAGCTCAACTGCTCATGTCATGTGTGCATTCCAAAGGTATACAGACGACTGCATGGTTGATAATAGGAATGCTTGATGGAAATCTATTTGTATAAAAGAGGAAAACAGAACCATTTCTCAAACCATTTTCGAAGATCAATGTGTACAAGCAATCTTTAGAAGCCAACCAGTTCCTCATGATTATTTATTTGCCATAGTCTTCTGACTTATATTTTCCTTTCAGGTTTCATAAGCATTGACTGTGGCATCCCAGAAAACTCTTCGTACCAAGATCTCACTTCAAGCATAATATATGTCTCTGACCATGGTTTCATCAGCTCGGGAGAAAACCACAACATCTCCTCAGATTACATCAGCCCATCACTAGCACAGCGCTATTATAATGTCCGCTTCTTTCTAGATGGCACGCGGAATTGCTACACCTTGAGATCCTTGGTTGCCGGAAACAAGTATTTTGTTCGTGCAGCGTTCTATTATGCAAATTATGATGGCCTGAACAAGCTTCCTGTTTTTGATCTATACATGGGGGCAACTTATTGGCATGAAGTTAAGTTCAGGGATGCAGGTGCGATTAATTGGATGGACATCATAGTTGTGGCTCCTGCTGATTACCTGCAAGTTTGTTTGGTGAACAAAGGGATGGGAACTCCATTTATCTCTGGGCTGGATTTGAGGCCACTGAAGAGTACTCTTTACCCAGAGGCAAATGCTAGTCAATCCCTGGTGCTGACCAATGCCAATCGGTTTAACATGGGGCCCACAGACAAGTCTGTAGTTCGGTGAGTTTGATTTAGTTCTGCATACATCAATTCATCAAATGTAACTGGCCAAGTCAGTCTAATCACCCCGTTGGTTGATAAAGTAGGAATTGTGATGACACAAATATTATAGGAAAAAATCCATATTACTTCCTCCAAGTTTGGCCAATGTCCAAAACTCCAAATAACCCCCAAAACTAACATTTGGTTCAATTTACTCCCTCCAACTATTTAAGTTGGCCCAACCAACACCTTAAAAAGATTTTTCTTTTTTTGTTTCTCTATGTACAAATTATATTTTAGTTTCAAATTTTGTGAGGTGATAGAGGACATTGTATTTTGTGCTAGAAAAATGCACTATGAATTTTTCATCATCATGTTTTATACAATATTGTATCTCTAGTGTTAATTTATTATTAAATTTCCTAAGCTATCAAAATAGTGGCAAAAAGTTAAGATATATTTTTTCTAACATAACTTATGATGTTCTCTATCATATCACAAAATTTGATATTAAGACTCAACTAATACGTTGAAAAACAAAAATAACAAATCATGTTAAGGGGTAAACTAGACCAACTGAAATAGTTGGAGGGAGTAAATTAAACCAAATGTAAGTTTAGGGGGTAATATGGACATAAACCAAACTTGAGGGGAGTAATTTGGACTTTTTCCAATATTATATATATATTTTTTTAGGGAACATGAGGGGTAAACTCCCTACGATTAAAACCATCAATCAAAAGGTTATAAAGGTGCAAACAAAGAGAAGATCAATCAAGAAACAAAGAAACAAATGAAAAGGATCAAATCAATTATTAGAGATATGTATAGTCCCAATATTCTACATCAATAACACAAAAGCTTCTAGCCATTGCTTGATAATTATTTTTCTTGGCTTGATGGATAACCTTATTAAACTCCTTGACACAAATATTCCGGGAGTACCTTGGTGTCTTGTAGACTTGTTGAAAATAATCTGAAAAATAAAAAGAAAATATCTTTATTAATGATTGTGTCTGCTCCTTTTAGCCACTTTTGCATGGATTGTCTCAGAAGAATGATACTTTAAGATGTCTAATTTTGCACTATCTTTAATACCTTTTATTGTTAACTGAATGAACTGTACTACACAAGCATATTTCTTTGGCCCAAACAGGTACCCATTGGATCCCCATGATCGTATCTGGTTGACATATGGTGCCATCCCAACCTGGAACGAGGCATCCGCTACATCTGTTGTTCGGAATTACCTTACTGATCCCTATGATGTGCCATCTGCCGTCATGCAAAATGCCGCAACACCTTCCAATAGTTCAATAATTAATTTCTCATGGGATCCATCTGATCACTCTGTGAATATCAGCTCCAGATACTTCTTTGTTTTCTACTTTGCTGAGTTGCAGAGTGTAGCGAGCAATGAACTGCGGCAGTTTGATATCATTGTCAATAACAGCACATGGAACAAAAAACCTTATACTCCACCATACCTATTTGCTGATTCCTTTTCTGGTATGGTTCAGGGGCAAGCGCAGTATAACATCTCACTTGTTGCTACAAAGAACGCAACACTCCCACCTATTCTCAATGCCATGGAGATATATTTGGTGAAACTGATAGATGAAATTGCAACAGACCCTGGAGATGGTATGTGAGTTTAACAATGTATATTAGTGCATTCTGTAAATTTTCTATAATTGCTAACTGTATCGATGTTACGTTTTCTTACAATTTGCAAAACATGAAAAGTAGTCCACTTTTTTTAAAGGGAAAAGTAGCAAAACTAATTGTGCTGCATTTGTTTTCTCGAACACGCACGAGAGCTACGTATCATTGCATTAATAGAAGAAGAGAGTTAGAAGTTACAACACGCACATATCATTGCATTTGTGTTTATATCATATTTTAGATGTATTGCTATCTTGGTAACAGCTTGCTTATCCGTATACATGTTTTTCTTGTTTTTGCCATACCAGCTAGAGCCATGATCGCAATCCAAGAAGCTTTTGGTGTGTGCAAAAATTGGATGGGTGACCCATGTGCTCCAAAAGCTTTTGCATGGGAAGGATTGGACTGTACTGATCCTCCAACTGGTATTCCAAGAATAACAGCATTGTATGTTTCAGTCATATTTGACATAAAGAAAGAAAAATGAATTGTTATATATATATAAAAAAAACTCGACCGGGGGGAGGGGGGGGGGGGGGGGTGTTAAGACTGCCCCCACAGCATTACAAATAAGAAGAAGGACCTTCTCACCCGGCCAAGAAAACCCCAGAACCCTCGCCCCCATCCTTACACGGTGGCTTTCCGTCGCCCAAGTGAGAATTAGGCCGGTGCCCCCCAGTGCTTTGGTTATGGGGACGGACGAGGGGATTTTTTTAACCTCAGCCTGAAATTCGCTCCCACGGGGAGTCGAACCCAGGACCTGAGGAGTGCCGCTGGGTCACCTAACCGTTTGAGCTAGGCGCCCTTTGGCAAATGAATCGTTATATAGCATTGCAAGTTTCAATTTAGACTCTCAAGCTGGACATAGCAAGAGCAGAAACTAACTGTTCTGTGTTCCTCATTTTTTTTTGGCAGAAACTTGTCTTCAAGTGGGTTGGCCGGTCCCATCACTACCTCTTTTGGAGATCTGAAAGCACTCCAGTACCTGTAGGATTTTTCCACAATATCTTTACTTTAGATGTTAAAATGTGCTGTGGCATTTTTCTTTTGGGTACTACTTGCAAGTTCCAAATTAAGCCCATCTGGTTCATTTCCTCCCCTCTGCTTGTTTACTTGTATGTTTACCTGTTTTCTCTTCTTGTATGTCTAGTGATTTCTGCACTGTTTACTATAGTATAACTAAAATAACATGTATCTTGCAGTAAATTTATTGAATTTCATGTGAAATATATGTTCTCTTTCTTGTATGTCTCCACCGTACTATAAAACTTACATTTTGAAAGAAAACTAATCATGTGAAATATATATGTATTAGGAGAGGGCGCAAAGCCTGTTCGCAATTATTACTTTAGTCCTTTTCCTGAATTCAGACGTGAAATTAAGCTGATAAATAGTACCACTGAAACATTTTATTCCCCCATACCTTAAAGCTTTTTCTTACAAGAACTGTTACCTATCCCAGGGATTTGTCACACAATAACTTGTCTGGCTCCATTCCAAATTATCTTGGGCAGCTTCCATTTCTAGTATTTCTGTAAGTCTTACTAAACATCTGCTCGAGTTTGGGAATCTTCATAGAACAAACTTTTCATATGCCATACATTTTCTTTATAGGGATCTCTCCAGCAATGATCTTTCTGGATCAATTCCTTACAGTCTTCTTCAAAAATCCCACAATGGGACTCTATCACTAAGGTATGTTTTATACTTGTATGTTACTAAACTATGGAGCAACCCTGTTTTAAATCAAATTGTTTTATTCATAGAATTTATAAAACATACTTGGAGGATGCAGTTATACTATTTTAAATGTTCATTTAGTGTCATAGCATCTGTTTAAATGTTTAAAATATATCCTTTGTATTTGGACGTTTCTTGTTCCTCAATTTCTTTGTGAGTCCATTTAATAAGGAAGCAGCACTTATCCCATTACTGGGTACTAGTTCATAAATAGTTTTCAGTAGCATTAGGGCAATATCATTACTTCGTAGTAAACAAAATACTGCTTTTATGTTTGGAATTTTCATCCATACTAGAAGGAGAGCTCTACTAGAAGGCATTAAGAGTTTCAGTTCTTTAATGTAACATTTTTTTATAAGGGTTCTTTAATGTAACATTGTTTTGGGTAAAAAACATTTCTGAGAACAGTGACAGTGCTGCTACCTTTGCCTTGTCAATTTTTAGATCTGGTTGATGACCAAAGATATAGAACATCTCCCTTTATTTGGGTTATCTTGGAAGCATTTCTTAATGTGAATCATTCTGTGCATTTTTTTCGCTTCCAGGCTTGGTAACAATTCAAATTTATTTGGGAACGGTACTTACTATGGATCAGGCCCAAAGAACATGGATGGGGCACTTCTCTCTGCGATAATCATTCCAATAGTTGCTGCCATTGCCTTATTTGTTATCTTCATTGTTCTGCTGCTCCGAACACTCAAGGAAAAAGGTAATACAACATGGAGGAAATCATTTTTTTGGTGCCACGCGCTGTTGTATTTCTTGCCTTTTAATACCCTTTTTCATATGATGCAGCTAGGAGAAGGGTTGTTGATCCTAAAGATGAAACAACATTACTTGAGAACCGAGAATTCTCTTACAGAGAACTGAAGCATATTACAAATAACTTTAACCTAGAGATTGGCAAAGGTGGGTTTGGAGCTGTCTTCCTTGGTTACTTGGAAAATGGAAAGCCAGTCGCTGTGAAATTACGGTCAGAGTCATCTTCACAAGGGGGCAAAGAGTTTCTGGCTGAGGTAAATGGGAATGAACTTAAAGAACTAGATATGCCACGTTTCCACTTAAGCTCCCCCCATGAGATATGATACTGACAATAATGCAGTAAAGTTTCCTTGTATTGGCCTCCCCCCCTCCCCCTTCTGTAACCATCTGTTTCATAATTCTAATGAACAGTAGATTGAAGTATTTTATGTTTTTGTAGATGGAATTACAATTAGTAATCATTCTTAATATGTTCTTTTTTCTTCCTGAACAACAATTCTCTGAACTACGCTGCAGGCTCAACATTTGACAAGGATACATCACAAGAACTTGGTATCCTTGATTGGTTATTGTAAGGACAAAAATCATTTTGCCCTTGTCTACGAGTACATGCCTGAAGGGAACCTGCAGGATCATCTGAGAGGTTGTTCATCCTGGCCACTCAAATATAGAATGCTAATATAAGATAATCCTGGTTTTAGTTGTCCTAAATTAGAAATCAACTGTGCTATATCTTAGCATTCAAATTACAGAGGAATGCTACATTTCTCAAAGAAGCAATTTGCAGATCCTAAAATAGCTGTGATTATGGTTACTCACTGCATAGATGCACATTGATTTTACAGTGTATGAAGTGCATGAATTTCTCCAACATGTGTTTTGAATTTATACTAACTGTGTTTGATTTCTTTTCTTTTCACTCGGTGTTCAATTTCTGTTGATGTGTCTAGACACTTCTACTCACAAACCGCTCACTTGGGAGCAACGCCTTCAAATCGCCCTTGATGCTGCTCAAGGTATGATGAACTGTCTCATTTCTGAGATTACCTTTATATATGTACACTATTGCAAAAAATATAAAAAAAAGTTTCACTTTATCGCAGGTCTGGAGTACCTGCATGTTGCATGTAAACCAGCACTGATTCACAGAGATGTGAAGAGTAGGAACATCCTCTTGACCACCGACCTTGGGGCTAAGATTGCAGATTTTGGTCTGACCAAGGCTTTCAGTGACTCAGAAACACATATCACCACTGAACCAGCTGGTACAATGGGCTACTTAGATCCTGAGTAAGTCTTGTACAGCTTCTCTCCTAGCTAGTATATCATAATCCACTTCCAGTTTCAAGATTTTTTTTTAGGTTTAGTTTCAAGAAAATTGTCCCTTTTCATTTGGACTACTTAGAGTAGCATTATGTTATGGAAATGAATTATCTTAACATGTCTACCAGTCTACCAAGTACTAGTAGTAACTGAACTCTACCCTTGCACAGGTACTACCGCAGTTACCGGATCAGCGAGAAGAGTGACGTTTACAGCTTTGGTGTCGTTCTCCTGGAGCTCATGACAGGCCATTCCCCGATCGTCCCGATAGACGAAAGTGTGAGCATTCACATTGGCGAGTGGGTGCAGCAAAACCTCGACCAAGGCAGCATCGAGAGCATCATAGATTCAAGCATGGAATGCGACTACGACATCAACTCCGTCTGGAAAGTCGCCGACCTGGCGCTGCACTGCAAGCAAGAAGTCTCCAGGGAGCGGCCTACGATGACGGATGTGGTGGCACAGATCAAGGAGAGTATGGAGCTCAAGGCCCGCCACCGCGATCGGGAGCGGAGCTCGGCGTTGGCTGGTGGTCATGGTCTGAGCTATGCCGGTGAGAGGAATGTGTTTGAGGTAGAACGAAACGTTGGGGAGATATCAGAGGCCTCTCTTGGTCCGGCAATGAGATAAGGTTTCTATCTTTTGCTGAAGTGCTAGATGTTGACCAGGTTACAGAGGCAATCAGATAAGTAGGTTTAAATTTGCTGGCCGGTACAAAATGTTCCCCAGTAGAAAGATATAATAAAGAAAAGTCGTTGATGCAAGATTAAAACCATTTGGAAGGCGTGCATGAAAAAAAATTCCCAATTAATTATAGGTGATCTGCTTGTTATGGTAATTGGCAAACAAGCAATGATCAGGCATACATAATATCAAACCCTTGACTAAGCTGCTAGTAATAGATAGTATTACATTCCTTGCACGTAACTGTTGAGCATTTTTATAACTGAAGGAATTGCTTCTGCAACTGGTACGGATTAGGACGTACCATTCACATTTGGTACCCGGGTAAGGCCACGGTCCGATTCAATATCCAATATCTAAACGGCGATAAACAGTATTGGAGCAGTGCTCGAGCCGTCCGATCAAGATCTAACGGCTAAGGATTTCCTGCTGACGTGGCTGAATAACGTGCGAGCGAGACTGGTGCAAGTGGCTAAATTACGTGCTACAGAGCTTGGTTCAAAATTCTCTGGTTTCGTATTGCCTCAAATAATTGGAGATGCTAGTGTGCGTCATCCAGACGGACACGCACGTCCGGACGCCTGCACCTCTCCGTCTTCTGCGCCTCCTTCATTTTCTGTGCCCGTAGGCCGTGTTGCCCTGCCCGCGCCCCCCGCTTGTACACAGGAATTGCCGGCTTCAGCTCTGCTTCCCATACAAACGTGGGGACTGCATGCCCTCATGCTCCGTATTAAGCACGCGGGGACCGCTTGTGCCTACGCCGACCGCTTCCCACGCCCGCTTCACAAGGGAACCACATGCACGACACCCTAGCAGCTGTAACAGACGACAACGACAGGTAGGTCCCATTGCAACATGTGTAACACCAGACCTACTTTTGCAACATACAGATGTAACACTTGCAACATACGTCCAAAAAACTAAAACACTTCCAACATACGTCTGAAACACTTGCAAAACGCCTTAAAACACTTGAAAGCCGTTGCAAATACATACAACATCCAGATATAACATTTGCAACATATGCATGAAACATATGCAACATCCAGATAAAACGCTTGTAACATAGTCTAAGAAACAGATGAAATATTTGGAACAGATGCTTGTAACATGCATGTATAGCCATTGCAACATATGCAACATCCCGATCTACTTTTGCAACATCCATGCGAAACACTTGCAACATACATCTGAAACATACGCTTGCAACATGTGCTTTCGTGCAACCACGTGGCAAGCGTGGAGAGCACCTCTCAAACATGCGCTTTCGTGCAACATCTCCTTCCTGCTTGCTGCATGGAGGAGCGCAGCTACGAGCGCGCCCTAGTTGTGCCAAGCCACCATGTCGCTGTCGTTCAAGATCATCCACGAGTAGGCAAGCCATCAGCACAGGCGACACGAAGGACATCTATGCGAGGAGGGGGCGGAGGCGCATCAAGGCAGTCGGCACAACACGACGCCATAACAAACAAGAGGGTCGCGCGACTACTACACATGTGGCAGATGAGTTCATCTACTGCACGGCGTTGGCCGGAGGGCCACGCCATAGGGTGTGGGAGGAAGTCGCCAGAGAGGCAGCCACATTTGGCACCAGAGCAAGTCGAGAACGACACAAGGGTCAGGACGAAGATGGGCGGCTGCGGCGGACAGGAGTCATGATGGAGAGGGAAGAAGGCGGGCGGCCACGCTCGGGCACGGTGGAGATGCCAACTGGCGCCCGACGGGTGCCCGGATGCCATGGAGAATGCCAAGGCGGCGCGACGGAGCACGTTCATGGTGCTGCGGTGTTTTTTTAGAAACTCCATGACTGGAGATCCTTTTAGAGAAGTGAGTGGATGAGCGAATATGATAGGAGTGGTCGTTGGGATGGCGTCGTGGCCAACCAACAGGAGTGTCTGGTTGGACGAGCGGACAGGATAGGGGGTCGTTGGTCTTTTTGAGAAGCTAGGTTTGTGTAGGATATGTGCAATTCTCATAAACTGATCTACCTATGAACGAATTAATAGCATTCTAGAGCGAGCACATCTAACTACTCCTATCTAGTACCTAGTACGAATTCGTTGATTACTTTAGAAACGGGATGTGAAGTGGAGAACTAAAACATCATGTGCCAACTTCTTGGTGACCCTTTATTTATGGGATTGGTGGATGATGTACAACAATTTCTTGTGGCTCTTTTGCTTATGGGGTTTGCTAGCGCCCGGACGTCCAACACGTGAGACGTGTCCGGACGCCCGCCCTTTGGGTTTTGTCCCGTTAATCAATTCGGTAGCCGCTGGTCCCCCCTGGCTCCCTTGTTATTTCACATGTCCGTAGGCTACAGGGCTCTCTCGCTCGATCACTCGTATGCATGGCTGCATGCAACTCCTACCGCTTGGTCATGCGATGCTGCTGTCGCGCCTGCTGCTACCATACGCATGCGCCTGCTATCACGTCCACTTCACTTCCTGTGCATGCGGGGACCGTTGTGCCCTCGAGGACCACCTCTGCCTACACCCACTTTCCACGTCTGCTCATGGAACACTCGCAACATAAAGCATTTGCTGCAATATACGTATGAAACAGATGAAATATTTAGAACATACTCTTGCAACATATGTGTATGGCCACTACAACATATGCAACATCTAGATAAAACACTTGCAACATATATTTAAAACAACCAAAATATTTGGAACATACACTTGCAACATACGTGTATGGCCAATGCAACATCCAGATAAAACACTTGCGACATACGTTTGAAATAGCTAAAACATTTGAAAACATACACTTGCAGCGTATGTGTATAGCCAGTGCAACATATGTGACATCCAGGTAAACCACTTGCAACATACGTTTGAAAATAGCTGAAATATTTGAAACATACACTTATGTCGGGGACCAATACTAGGGTACTCGAAGAGGAGGGGATAATGGTCGTCAAACGTTAATCCATCCAGGCAGTCAAGGGCGCTACTACAGCTCCAACCGACCCCAACCTATGGCCGTGGGCTCCACCTCGCTCGACCCTAAGGTCGTGCGATCCGCCTCGCCCGACCTCTAGGGGCAGGCTCTACCTCGCCCGATACCGAGGCCGTAGGCTCCGCCTTGTCCGACCTCTGAGGGTTGGCTCCACCTTGTCCGACCCCTGAGGGCTGGCTCCGCCTCGCTCGACATCCGAGGCCACGGACTTCGCCTTGTCCAACCTCTAGGGGTGGGTGCCGCCTCACCCGACACTGAGGCCGCGGGCTCTGCCTCGTCCGACCTTTGAGGGCTAGCTCTGCCTCACCCAACACCGAGGCCATAGGCTACCCCTCGCTCGACCTTTGAGGGTGGACTCTGCCTCTCCCGACACCGAGGTTGTGGGCTCCGCCTCGTCCGACCCCTAAGGGTTGGCTCCACCTCGCCTGGCCTCCAAGGCCACGGACTCCGCCTCACCCAACCTCTGGAGGTGGGCTTCGCTTCGCCCAACACCGAGGTCGCAGGCTCTGCCTCACCTAACCCCTGAGGACTGGCGCCGCCTCGCCCAACCTCTAGGGGCTAGCTCTGCCTCGCCCAACCCTTGGGTTTGCGCTCTGTCTTCACCAGCCTCTAGGGGAGAACTCCGTCTCGCCTGACCCTGAGGCTAGGGGCTCCGCCTCGCCCGACGGAGGCCCATACCACCGCCAACCACTCTAGGTCTAGGTGAATGGGTCTAGTTCAAAACTCTAACACTAGGGAGGTGACCGACATGCCCTGATATGACCCATGGCCGTGACGAGCCATACCTAGGGGTTCACATCAGGAATAGCATCGAGCGTACTAGTGTTGTTTTGTCTAACCCTTGTACAAACACTGATAGGTGCGTTGGTTCACTGTGAAGTCTGCTAGGATGGAGTGGAGCACCACGATCGGGAGACGACGCCTACACATGGCGCCAGTGATGGACAAGGCCGTGATGTGGAGCTATCCCTGTTGACGTCTATAGGGTTAGGGGAGACCTGCATGAAGGAAAAGGACCCGACGATCCTAGGGGACTTCTCCTTCTCGTTCTCCTCTTCTCCCTCCACTGTAACCTGCACTTTCCCTTAGCCTATAAAAGGAAAAGCGGGGCATCTCATGAAGGGGACTCAAATCCAATCAACTCATCAAACCCTAAACACATAGCCAAGCAGTGACCGAGCTCTTGGCACCCGCTCGTTCCTTCCACCATAGACTTGGGACCCGTCTCTCTCTCTCTCACCCATTCGTAACCCCTACTATAAACTTTTAGTGATAGTAACACGAGCAGCAGCAATGAACTAGACGTAGGGACATTCTGCCCGAACTAGCATAAATCTCGTGTCCTTTTATCACACCATCCAAGCCAGACGCACAATATTAGAAATTTACTAGTTGATGGCAACTCAAAACACCAATAGTTGGCGCGCCAGGTAGGGGCCTTTTGCGTGTCTTGACATCCACACTAGGCTTTAGATGGCTAATCATGACATCAGCTGGGTCCTGAGTGCGCACATGCGCTTTGGGGACCTGGACGTCATCGTCACAATGGAGGGAGAGCTGGTGCGGGCTCCTACCGCCATCCAAACTCTCCACTTCTCCGGCCTCAATGCGATCGCTGAGGCGCTTGAGGAGCTACAGCTGCATGCACCAAAGGCCCACGCCCCTAGGAGTGGCTAGCTCCTCGGCTTCAACTACGGGAGGTTAGAGCGCCAGCTCGATGCCTTCCTAGGACCCCGACTATCTCGGGAGGACCTATGCCACCTCACGTTCTCGTTCGCTAACGTCATGACGCAGCTTATTGGGGGAGAGCCCCTCCCCCCAAAATACCTTATCCGTAGCACCTCGGTAGCGCTCCCATTCGGTCTCTGCAACGCCGCAGAGACTATTGGCCACCTTATGGCGTAATGCATGCCTCCATTCTTCGTGAACGACAAGTTCATGGGGATGACTGAATATGTCGCGGAGTCTTTCCACGACCTCCTCGTAGGAGTGTTAGAGTCACCCTTCGGCTTTGACTCCAACAGGGGGAGTCATCACCCCTCTCGTGAGTGTTTCATGGTAGGTGCCCCCAAGGGACACGTCAAAAGCATCCACAAAGAGGAGGCTACCTCGACGAATGACCTCAACGACAAGGTCAGGAGGGAGACAGGGGCCCCACCCCACCTACGGGTGGAACAACTAAAGGCTTGACACCAAGAGCTCGAGGAAGCACGACTCTAGCTTGAGCAGGAGTGCGTAGAGCTCTATCAAGAGATCGAGTGCCATAGAGACGGTGGGCGCGCGCGCCATGGCCCACGACGTGATCTGGAGGATCATCGAGGATGATGAAGCCCTCCCACACTTCACCCGCGCAAGCTAGAACATCACTGCCGCGGCAGCCTTGCTCTGGGGGCTTTTGGGGCTCACGACGCCCGAGGATCGACACCATTGCTTGAGCGTGTGGCGGCGCAGCAAGCTGAAAGCTCGCTGTCTCGGTGATGTGAGGTCAACGCCAGCCAGCACACACCCTCAGAGTGACCCGACAAGGACGTATTAGTCCACCAAGTGCCACAAGACGGTAGGCCACGCATCATGGTTCTGGTGCATGAGTGTCTCAGCCGTAGATGTGATGCGCATGACACCCTCGATGCCTGTAGGCTTACCCACGGTGATGTGGGGGAGGGGGCTAGCCACGGCTACCACTCTTGCTATGGCGGATGCTACGACAACGGCGATGACCGAAGCTAAGCCCTAGCCTTATAGGACCTCAGGCCTTCGTCCGACACATCCTCAACGTCGCCTTCCTACCATGGTACTGATCACCAACCAACATCCTGAAATACTCTAGGGAAACAAACCCTGGACTGTGGCTGGAGGATTATCGGCTTGCTTGCCAAGCCGGTGGAGCAGATAATGATGATTTCATTATCCGCAACCTTCCATTATTCTTGGCCGATTCAGCACGAACATGGTTGGAACACCTTCCATTCAATAGAATCCAAAGTTGGGCGGACCTGAAAGAGATCTTCGTGGGGAACTTCTAGGGCACATACAAGCATCCTAGGAACCCATGGGATCTCAAAAACTGATGACAGAAGGCTAGAGAAACCCTCTATGGGTACATTCGACGCTTCTCTCAGCAGTGCAACGAGCTGCCTAACGTTGCCGACGCTGATGTTATAGGAGCTTTCCTATCTAGGACCACCTACGAGTCCCTAGTTCACAAGCTAGGACATAAGGGTCCGTGAATCACCAAGGAGCTTCTCGACATCGTCACTAGCCACGTATTGGGCGAGGAGGCAGTCAGAGCGATCTTTGACTGCCTCAAGGGCAAGGGAAAGCAGGACGAGGATGCCAGTGAAGGCACCTCCAACCATCCTAGCAAGAAGAAGAACAAGTAGCGGCACAAAGGCTCACTCATGGCAGCCACCAACCATAAGGGGGGTCGGAGGCCCATGGAGGGTACCCCGAACCACTTCGAGAAGTTGCTCAAGGGTCCATGCCCAAACCATGCCTTCCCTATCAAGCATCTGTACAAGGACTGTGGCCTCATGAAATGGTTCTTGTCTAGAGGTTCCAACAAAGGGGAGCATAGGGGGGACCCCGACCTGGCCACAGATGACGCCGAGGAGAAGGATGATGGCTTTTCGACGCTGGATGGTTGTCTCATGATCTTCAGAGGGTCAGCAGCCTATGACTCCAAATACCGTCAGAAGCTCGCGCGCCACGAGGTCTATACAGTCGATCCGACCGCACCTACCTTCCTTCGATGGTCGGAGTCCGCCATAACCTTTGATCGGACTGACCACTCATAGAGTGTCTCACAACCAGGGAGATACCCACTCATGGTGGACCCAATCAATGGCATGAAGTGGCTCACCAAGATACTGATGGATGGAGGCAGCGGCCTCAACATCATGTACGCCAAGATGCTCAACGCCATGGGCGTCGACCGATCGCGCATCTGACCGATCGGAGCATCTTTCCACAACATCATGCTAGGAAAGCAGGTCGTGCCACTTGGGCAGATCGATCTACCCATCACCTTTGGGGATCCAACCAATTATAGGATGAAGAACCTCGCCTTCGAGGTAGTTGGGTTCCTTGGAACCTACCACGCCATCCTGGGACGTTTATGCTACGCAAAGTTCATGGCCATCCCCAACTACACCTACCTAAAGCTAAAGATGTTGGGCCTAGGTGGGGTCATCACCATCAGCACCTCCTTCCAGCGTGCCTATGAGTGCGAGGTCGAGTGCTGCGAACATGCCACGACAATCGTCGCCTCCAAAGAGCTTGCGACCCTCAGGAAGGAGGTCGCCGAAGAAGCACCCGACCCCAAGCAATCGGCTAGGTCTTTTGAGCCACTAGAGGGCGCCAAGGAGGTCCTCATAGACCCCATCGGCTCCAATAGCAAAGTGGTGCGTATTGGCACTATGCTTTCCTCTGAATAGGAAAGCGCGCTCGTTGACTTTCTCTGTGCTAATAGAGACATCTTTGCATGGAAACCCTTGGACATGCCAGGTATTCCGAGAGGATGATGGCGGTGGTGTCGGTGAAGATAATGAAGAATTAATCACAATAGCGGCCACCTTCTCATTATCACTATCATCATCGGATGAGCAACTTGATGAGTCAATGTCTGTAAGCCAATCACCGATGATGTATGCCTTCCCATTTTTCTTCTTCTTGTGGAAGTCTTTCTTGCCATCTTTCTTCTTGTATGGCTTGTTTTTCTTCTTTTCATCTTCATCACTTGAGTCATCTTTCTTGCCCTTATTCTTATTCTTGTACTTGTCTTTCTTGGGCTTTGTGCATTGATGTGCTAGATGACCAAGTTCTCCACAATTGTAGCAATCCATCTCCGAGATTGGCTTTCTTCTTGTGCTAGTAAAGAACTTTTTCTTCCTATCAAACTTGACGCCATTCTTGTTGAGCTTCTTTAGCATCTTGGCGGTTCTTCTCACCATGAGAGCAAGACTTGTATCATCAACTTCATCATCACTTGAGCTCTTATACTCAATTCTTGCTTTTCCCTTCTCTTGGCTAGCCTTAAATGCTAAGTCTTTGTCTTTCTTCTTGGTAGAGGATGAGTCATCTTGTGGTGTGATGTGCATATATATCTCATGAGCATTGATCTTTCCTAAGATTTTGAGTCGGTGTAGCAGTGGGTGGAAAGATCACCTTGATGAAGCACGGTCACAATATGCCCATATTTATCAATGGGGAGGACACTCAAGATTTTTCTTACAACATTGGATTATTGCATTTGAGTGAGTCCAAGCCCATTGACTTCCTCTACAAGAACATTCAAGCGTGAGTACATTTCATTAGCACTCTCTTTAGGAAGCATCTTAAAAGAATTAAGCTTTTTCATAACGAGATGATAGCGTTCCTCACGCTCGCTCTTAGTTCCCTCATGGAGCGCACAAATGTCCAACCATAGTGCATGGGCATTTTTATGGTTCCTCACCCAGTTAAACACATCTTTACAAAGGCCTCTAAAGATGGTGTTTAGAGCCTTTGCATTCTATTTCTCATAGTTCACTTCATCACCTTGAAGGTGCGTAGGATCCTGAGATTTTGAGAATCCTTGTGAGGCAGCTCTAAGTATTTCAACATCTAGAGCTTCTAAATACGCCTCCATGCAGATTTTCCAATAAGGAAAATCATCCCCCTCAAAGATAGGAGGAGGTCCATCCCCATGAGACATCTTTCTCTAGACGATTAAGCCTAAATACGTGAGCACGAGGCTCTGATATCAATTAAAAGGATCAAGATGTCCAAGAGGAGGTGTGAATTAGGCTAATTCTAAAATTCTTTGCAATAATTAAATCCTACGGTTAGCCCACTTCACCCCTTATGCCTAGAAAGTGTTTCTATTATTCTACCGCATAAAAGTTTTGTAACCTATGTTCCAATCCTACTCTAGCATGTCAATTCTATAAATGTAAAGATAAAAATTGAATTACTCAAAGTAAATGCTTAAAGTAAAGAGAGAAGGAGGAACACGGCGATATTTTGCCGAGGTATCGGAGAGTCACCACTCCCCACTAGTCCTTGTTGGAGCACCCGCGCAAGGGTGTAGATCCCCCTTGATCTGCGCAAGGATCAAGTGCTCTCTATGGGTTGATTCTTTGACACTCTGTCGTGGTGAATCACCCACAACCGCTCATAACTTGAGTTGGGTCATCCACAAGCTCCGCCGGATGATCAACAAGCTCCCAATCACCACCAAGTCGTCTAGGTGATGGCGATCACCAAGAGTAACAAGCATAAACCCTCACTTGACCACGACAAGCCTAATGAGAAGGGTGGATACACACTTTGCTACTCTTGCTTTCACTAATGAGGCCTCTCTCTTGGATTCTCAAATCTCAATCACCTCACTAGGACCTTACTCTTCTTGGCACTCTCAAGGGTGTTTCTCTGCTGTTGGAATGAGCAAAAGTGATCCCTTGAGTGAATAGAGGAAGTATTTATAACCCATCATTCAAAACGAACCGTTATGTGTCATTGCGGGATGACCGGACGCTCCGGTCAGTTCTCTCCGCCACCAAGCAGTTAAGTTGTGACCGGACATTGATCAGCGTCCGATCAGCACTGACCAGATGTGTCCGGTCACAAAAACTGCCCTCTAGAACCTTACTGATGTTGATCGGACTCTGAAACCCAGTGTCTGGTTACTTTGCTACTTAGCGTCCGATCAGTAGCCGAAACCTGACCAACGTCCGGTCAGCACTGACCGGACGCGTCCGATTAGGATTCTCTCTCTAGAACCTTACTGGAGTTGACCGGACTCTGGCATCCAGCGTCCGGTCATATTTCACTCAGCGTCCGGTCGCATCCAGACAACTTTACCTTGATCAAATGAACTGACCAGACTCTGCGCCAGCGTTCGGTCAACATTTGACCCTTCATTTACTTCCAACTCGTAATCATATGTGACTAAAATTTGTTTCAATTGATCTAAGGGCTTTTTAGGAGCTACCTAGTGCTAGATTTAACAAGTGTGCACCACACCTAACCTATTAGACTCACCTAAGTTAAGCTACTCGTCCATACCCCGTTAATAGTATGGCCAAAGGAAAAACAAAGTCATAAACTACTCTAAGTGTCTCTTCAACACCAAACGACACTTATAACTAATCCATCCTTAACCTTATCGTCCATCCTTTGAAAACCGAAACGATTTCCATCGTAGGGGCATGACAACCATAATTGCCCAATCAATTCCCATTACCGTGACCTAACTTAATTGCCTCTGTAAAATACACGTTAGTCACAGTAATCACGTATTGTTATTAATCACTGAAACCCAACTAGGGGCCTAGATGCTTTCAGTCTAGTTCAGATATAGATCACTGGAATTGAGTTGAGAAATGTCTTGCATTTTTGTAAAGTATTATAGGTCTCATGCTGAGTAAGAAAGAATAAGAACTCTCAAATAGTTGAGGGTACAAAAGTTAAGTCTTAGCGAGATGTGTAGTAAAATCACAGTAGTTGCTAACACTCGCAGTTGAAGTATTATTGTGGAAAAGCTCCAAAGAAACAGTTGTGGTGTCATCAGTGATGCATACCATAGTATAGCTGGTCATGAGGCTTAAGGAATAGGCAAAAGAGGTTAAGGGAATATGTACCCGAACATAACAATGGTAGACAACAGCAATAACCATTTAAAGTAAGTTAACTCCTAAGACAACAAGTTAAGTGTGTTGTCAAACACATTGACACTAAGGTATATGTTGTAAAGAAGAAAATCCAAAATTATTTTGAAAGCATTGAGCACGTAAGTACTGAGTAAGTACTTGTGGATCCGCTTACCAAAGGCTAACCACCCAATACGTTCAGAGAACACACAGTCGACGTGGGTTTATGGGAAAGCCTATAATTTCTGGATACTAAGGGCCTAGTTGAGTATCTATTTTAAAACAGAGAGGTGCATTGTAGCTGTTTAATCTAATGGCAACAGACCGTGATGATGAGGCATGCTCTATATACTGATCTGTGATGGAATGGGAACAAAATAAAGTAAATAAGTTAAGTTTAAGGAATAAGGTGAGATCAAGGGGGAGAATATTAGTTATGATCTCCACCTATTTGTGCCCTGATCGAGGGCGCCCAACCGCTCCATGGTTGGTGGGCCTCCATTGCACAGCACCATAAAAGGGAGGTGGAGGCCGGGGCACATTGCACGAGGTTCCTCTAAGCTACTAGACGCCCTACCGATCATTCCCTAATGCGAACCGATTCAGAGAGAAGGTGCTGCCAGCGACGGGAAGCCGTTACCGACCTCACCGTCGCCTCTGTATCGCCACCACCGCGCCTACACTGCCACGACACCGGCGTCCATGTTGCTGCGGCGCCATGGACCCAACTGTGCTAGGGTGAGGTACTGGAACAGTTTCCCCATCTAAGAGCTATTTATCCCCTGATCTACGTTCTAGAGGTACTACGACCTATCATGTTTCACACACATATATTGAATGTCATTTGTTATGGCAAGTGGAGCCGGCCTAGGGGCCCATGCGACACTATAGCGCATGAACAGTGACAGATCAGATTAGATTATATTAGATTGGTCTGGTTTATTAGGAAAGAGATACTGTAGGTTCTAATGTTGGGAGCTTCATTACAATGAACTTATGTAACTCAATTTTGTTGAAACTCAGCTTGGAATCCCTAGTGTTTCATTAATTTTATATTTCATCCAGTGTATTTTGTGATGTTATCTCACTGCAACTACCTTGATAGCAATGCAAACCAATATCATCTCAATTTGCTTTTGTTTCCCGAGATGGACCAACAGGCTCAGAGCGTCCTTGAGGCTCTGCTTGAAGCGGAAGTTGCAGAGAATGCTAAACTGTTTGTCTCGCAGCCTCATGGTCAGCTACCTAAGGAATGAAGATGAAGATGATGTGCTTGAAGATGTTGTAGACAGGGCCAAATCGTTCGCCTAACAGCCTCATGGTCAATTGCCCATGGAGTCCCGATGAAGCTTTTGATCCTTAACAGGATTTGGCATACTGCTTGTAGATTGGATTTTGTAGAACAGAACATCGTGCTGGTCACCATTGAGCATGTACTTATCGGTGGCGCTCTCGGAGCATGCTAAAGTAGCTAAACTTTGTGCAGATGGTGGTATCTTGACTTGATTGGCACAGATGATCCGGTAATCTAATGGTACATCAAACAGCATTGGTCTCTGCTTCCGAAACAGTGTGTGCCATTAACGCCTTGTGGAAGCTGAAAGCATATGTCATGGATGGTTACCGAAGTTTTCACTTTTCAGGCGTTGTTAGACGGGATGAAATGCATTGGCTTCACAGTTCACATAGAGCCTTTTTCCTTCTGCTGAAGTGCTAGATGTTAACAGGGTTGCAGTTACAGAGGCAATGAGACTGGTTTAGAATTTGCTGGTACAAAATGTTCCCTAGAAAGATATTTATATATAGAAAAAGTTGTTGATGCAAGATTAAACCCATTTGGAAGGCGTGCATGTAAAAAATTCCCAATTAATTATAGGTGATCTGCTTGTTATGGTAATTGGCAAACAAGCAATGATCTGCATGCATAATGTCAAACCCTTCGCTAAGCTGCTAGTAATGGATACTGAGTATATATTGCATTCCTTGCACGTAACTGTAGAACATTTTTATAACTGAAGGAATTGCTTCTGCAACCTACGGATTAGGACGTACTGTACCATGCATGTACGGAGTACGTGGTGAAGTAGGGCTCTTATTTCATCCGGATATATTTTATAATTTGTATAGAAACAAGTTGACTTTCCGGACTGGACCAGACCGGACCGCCCAGCCCGCGCCGCGCCCCCACCCACGCCCACGCTGCCCGCCACGCAGCCACCCCTTCGCTCTTCACCTTTTTATCTCATCGCCACTAGAGTGAGCCGTTAGCGAGTGTCGAGAGGCCGCTGCCGAGGTCAAATCAAGAAAGGGTGGAGCTTTCACGCGGTGAGCTGCGTGAGATCTGTGCGCACCCCTCGCTCGGACTCGCGCCTCCTACCGCAGCCATGCTCCATCTGCAGGCGAGATGCCCGCACCGGAGCTCCATGCACCGCCGCCAACCTCCGCGCCGCTGCGAGCTCCATGTGCCGTCGCCAACCTCTGGCACCACCGCGAGCTCCATGCGCCGCCACCGCGACCTCCACACCGGCGTCAAGCTCCACAACAACGAGCCTCCATTCGTTCAAGTAGCAGGGTAACATTGCGCTGAAAGCGCATGTTGCAAGCGTATGTTTTAAGTGTTTCAGATGTTTTAGAGGTATGTTGCAAGTGTTTAATGCAGATGTTGTAAAAGTAGATCGGGATATTGGACATGTTGCAATAATGGTAGTACACGTATGCTGCAATTTTTGCTCCAAATGTTTTATCTGTTTTTTCCATACGTATATTGCAAATATGTTTATTCGGATGTTTCATATGTTTCACACATATGTTGCAAGTATTTTATCTGGATGTTGCGTATGTTTTACAATGGTTTTCAAGTGTTTTCCATGTGTTTTTGCAAGTGTTTCAGATGCATGTTTCAAATGATTGATCTGCCTTCAGACGTATGTTGCAAGTGTTGCATCTGGATGTTTCAAAAGTAGATCAGATGTTGCATCTCCCTCCTCGCTTTCTGCTGCCTCGCATCGGTATCTCCTCCTTCTCCTGGCGCTAGCTGGGCATCCAACGTCCCCTTCCCCTCTTTCTTGATGCTGGTGACATTCAGGGCGACGCGGGCCCCGTGTGGGCGTGCGAAACGGCACGGGAAACGGCTACAGGCGCGGGCATTCGAACGCCCCGTCCATCCAGATGTCCGGGCGCTAGCAACCCCGGTTGGCTAAAGGAGGGAGATAGGGACTTGCATCACCACGATACAAAATATGATGACATGCTTGAAGCTTGATATGTAGTACTGTACTTGTTACTGAAGAATCTATATGCTCTAAAGAATATATTTATCTTATGGCCTTAATAATTATAATAGGCATGATCGCCGCGTGTGTAAAAGCAAAAGTGTGTTGGAGAAACGTGTCGGCTCGATCCACCAACCCAACCATCAACCATGGCTGGAGTCAGAGTCAAGATCATGTGGCCCGCTCTGCCAAACGTTTTTTTTTTTTTTTGGGCCTCGGGGGCACTTATTCTTCCTCTGCATATCTAACGGTGCAGAACAGAAGAGTATACGCGCTTAGGCGTATTTTACTCTCTCACCCGCTCCGTTTATAAAGAATAAAGAATATACTATGTGGGCACACACTGCCGAAAGATGACCACCACTTATTCCAATTTGTACGCTTGTGCTTAGGTGCTTATATAGAATAATATATACTCCCTCGGTTCCCTAATAAATCAATGTATAGAATCATCTTAGTTTTTTTTAAAGTTTGACCGAATTTATATAAAAAGATCGTCAAAATTTATGAAACCAAATTAGTATTGCTAGATGCACCTAAAATGTATTTTTATAATGTGTTTATTTAATTCTATAAACATTGTGCTCTTTTCTATAAATTTTTGGTTAAACGTAAAAAAAAGGTTTGACTTAAGACAACTTTAGAAATTGGTTTACTTATAGACCGAGAGAGTATTTCTTTTTTAGATTTAGTTTGTCCTTGAACTATATATATATATATATATATATATATATATATATATATATATATATATATATATATATATATATATATATATATATATATATATATATATAGGAGCAAATGTGTATATGTGTTGCAAAATAGTACGTAGTCTAATGGTTAAGAGCTTTAGGACTCGTTTGTTTCGGCTCCGACGGCTCCGGCTTTCATCGACACCGGTACAGTTCATGAAGCCGTTTTCTCTCTCCTATGCTGTAGCAACACTGTTCATTGAAGTTGTTTTTCTCTCTCCTATTTTTTTCGTCTCACTGTTCACTGGACACTGTTCACGAAGCCGGCGGAGCTCGTTTTTGCAGCTCCCACGGCTCTGGCTACAGTGCGTGAACAGTGCCAGAGCCGGAGCACGCAAGAGCGGTGCCAAACTGGCCCAGTAGCACATGAGGTCCTGGACTCGTCTCCTGCAGTGGTAGGTGGTGTTCCAGTTCCAGTCAACCTTGTGAGCGTACATCCATAAAGACGAGAATAGAGAGAGTAAGTGACAGAAGAAGATGAGAGTGAGGAACGTCCCGTAAAGGCGAGAATAAAGGGAGTAAGTGACGGAAGAAGAAGAAGATGAGAGCGAGGAACGTCGGACCGAGGGACGAGGAAAAAAATTAACAATACCTTTTAATAGTATAGAGTATAGATATCGGTCCCGTTCGGCTTACCCTATATTCGATTTGTTCGGCTTGTTTTTTCAACAATAACAGTGTTTTTACAGTGTTTTTCATTCAGTTTCATTTAAGATTCAGCGAGCCGAACGGGACCATTGGAGTGAAACAGGTTATTCGGTTCGAATACCAGCGTTAGGAGTATCATGATGTTAACCTATCTCGATCAGTCTCCACATCCCATTCCAACCCAGATGTGACGCTTGGGTAGCTTTTTCCTTTTGAGTCCATGATGGATACATATAATCATATATACTGCACCTGTGACTCGCTGTCATGAAAAGTTGATTGTATCCGGCTTACTTTCTTCTAAGAAAATGAAACAAGGGATGCTAGGTCGTCATTTCTTTAAAGTTTAAACACAACGCAGATACTCACGTATGCATGTTCACACCCCACTCAAATCCCACTTCAATTCTACCAATGCTTCTTAAAACACTGGGCCTGCACTTCATAAAACTGATAAAATCGCTGCAAGTATCCCTCGCTATTGATTAACACATCACTTATACCACTAAAATTAGGCCCCGTTGAGATAAATTTTTTTTGGATTTTGGCTACTATAGCACTTTCGTTTGTATTTGGCAATTATTGTCTAATTATGGACTAATTAGGTTCAAAAGTTTCGTCTCGCGATTTCTCACCCAACTGTGCAATTAGTTTTTTTTCGTCTACATTTAGTACTCCATGCATGTGCCGCAAGATTCGATGTGACGGGCACTGCGCAAAATTTTTTGGAATCTAAACAGGCCCTTAGCCAAAATACAAACATTCATACTGAGTTGAAGACGAATTAAATCTAGCCAAAATACTATTACATTCATACTCAGTAGTATTTCAGGTCATGTGTTCAACTCCCTCGTGGGAGCGAGTTTGAAAAGCTCTGAGTTTAAAAAACATGTAAGTTCCTGAGCTTTTAACATCTGATAAGTAGTTTTCAGCAAGACACACATAGGCGTAAACATGTGGCCATGGCGCATACATTAGTTCACGGAAAATAACAAAGCCGATTTCCCTACTGGGAATCTTAGGCCTTCTTTTTCGTTGACTTTTGTTGAATACGCCACCCTCCACCTCCATGATGGTCCTCACAAACCTGCAAATGGCATCATGCTTCTAGTGACGAATTAGATTTTATTATATTTACTCGCAAAGCCTAAAACACATTTTTAACTAGTAATAAATCAAGTCTATGAATGCAAAGTCAAACCGAAAGCGATCCAGAATAACAACACAACAAATAAAATGATAGAGCCACTGAAATTTTAGTTTATTCCAGTAAGAGTTGTTCTCTCTAAAAAAATTCCAGTAAGAGTCGTACGGGGCATCGCAAACAAAGATTACTGCAACAAGAAACCGCCCCGACTCCCATCTTGATGGCTTTCCACCCTTATATATGCTGACACCCTTTTGATTCTTTCCACACAACAAGTCACTTTCTTTTGCTCCCCTTTTCACCTTTTCTCCGTCGATCTTACAGCATTCAACTTATAGAAGCAAATCAAAAGGTGATGATGGAGTTAGTGGTGAATCTAGAGAGGTTACTGTCTGAAACTGCCCTTAGACTGCATGCTTTTTAGTCTTAGTAACTACTACACGCATCTGAGGGTACTTTCAGCCTAATTAGATTATGTTTTCATAATTATATTATAGTATATGCCATCCATATGTATATATCTTTGAGATGAAGGCACTACTAATTCATCAAACATCTGCACGGGGACTCTGAATGATTGGCGAATATTATATGAATTCGATGACTCAATCATGATCATGGAGTTTAGCATGCCACCTCTGATCGATCTCGACAAAAGCTCAGCAACACATTTTAGGGAAGATTGGAATAGGCCTTCCTCTCTCTCTCTTTTTTTTTTTAAAAAAAAACTAGCTTTTGGGGACTGTCCTAGATGCTTTTCCCTAGAGTTTTCCCAAGAAAAAAAATACATGCTTTGCGTGATAATGCATTATTGATGTAGACATCGTCGACAGCACTTTCCTGATCGACCAGGCAGCTATCTTGTCTCCTGTGTAAATTATTGCAAATATGTGATGATCACACAAGTTGAGATTAGCTACGGGAACAAATCTCTTGGCCACTGCAATTGGATAATACAAATCTGGATATGAAATCCAGAAACTAGTAACAATTTAATAGTGGAGGAGGTTGGCTTTGGTCAGTATTAGTAGTAGTAGAACCATCATGGATAAGTTTTTCTTTCCCATATATTATATTCCTTTTTTCTTTTTTGGAAAGGAAAAGATAACTTGTTATATTTATTTTGTCCTTTGTCTGTTGCATTTGATGGCTGATGTTTCATCTGTTGGACACACATATTGGTGCAGTACAGCTTGTTATATTCATTTCCTCTCCTTTATTTGTTGCATTTGATGATGCATGATCCCCCTCAGTACATTTTGTTTTCATGTTGAGTTGATATCCCATCTACGGTTGTTGAGACGTGAACATTTTAAGTGTTTGATTTCCCATTCCTATCAAAGGGGGGCAAAGCAAGCTTTCAAGTCCTAATAACAAAAGGCAACAATTCCCTGTTGGACTGAACTTTATTATCACAGCCAGAAAGGAGAAGAAAAGATGGATATCCTTTTGTTTTGCAGCAAATATAATAATAACATAATCGAAAAAGAGGAACCTAAGAATTAAAAACAGCGCGTTAATACATTACCTTACCTAGAAATTCTAGGCTTGAAGCGCTAAACCTTGACATTTACAACTCTTTTATTGCTCCAACTAGTACTAAGAGCTCGTTTGGTGTATCTTGGGTGTTCGATCGGCTCTCTAACAAAATATTTTACCGATAATGTTTTTACAACTGTAGTAAAAAAATCATTTTTTTTTCTCTCTCTAAATGAAAAGGATCCAGAAAACACATGAAGACTAGTTACGATGACTTCAAGAAGTACGGGGCTGTTTGGTGCCCAGGCGAGGTGTGGCGCGGTCACCGAAGCTGTGGAATTGCGTGGTGAGGGAAGTGGCTGCCACACCTTGGCAAAAACCAACGTGCAAACCAAACAGCAGCCGAGGTACGCGAGCGACCACGGGCAACCAAACAGCCCCTACGCCTCCTCTGCTTACGTGCTAGAGAGAGAACACATGGAATCGCTTGATTTTGATGGATTCATCGGCTCTTGGCTCCTCAAGCTACATTCGGAGTCAGAGCCCCGGGAGACCTAATAAACAAGCTCTAAAAGTCTAAATAGTTCCTTGCCAAACTTAATATGTATAAAGCCAAAGATTAGGAAAAGTGAAGAGAAAACTATGTGAAATTCAAGTGTTTCCAAAAGTCCATCGCGGGACGCAATCGCAGTGAGAAAGAAATTCAGGCTCCTCCTATCCCAAAGTCGGAATTCGCTCCCTCCTCTCCTCTCTTCCACCCGCTCCGAGAAATGCTCCCAAAATCCAGCCACCGGCGCTGACAAATCGAGCGAACCAAACCGAACCACCCGCAGTCCGCGTGCCCTCCTCCGCAGGACCACCGGTCCACCGCCGCCTCTCCCCGGCTCCTCCTCGTCCTCTCTGCTGCGGCGGCCGTACCGTCGGTCGCCTGGACGGGTGCGGCGGTCACGTCGTGACCCACGGAGAGGAGAGAGGGAGAGGCCTGGCCGCCAGGGAGGAAGACGTCTCACCTCACCCCGCCTCGTCGTCTTCTGCGGCGTCCGTTCTTCAAGCTCTCTCCCCCGTCACCCACCAGCAGCCCGCCCGCCCCCCGAGGAGGACGCAGCGGTACGACTCGTCCCCTCTCCCCTCCACTTCGGCGACTGTTGAGCGGTCTGCGGTTGTGCGCCGATCACGTGTTCTTCTGTTTTTTATTTTTATTTCAAGCAATTCCTCAGTGATACAGTGGACTTTATAGTTCCCGATTGGATCCGCTTCTTTGCTTCTGTTCTGGGATTCGTGGAACCGTGGGAGGGCTGGGTTTAGGGGTAATGATTTGGATGAAGTTTCGTAATTACCACTCGATTTCTTAACCTGTTGCCTGTCGATGGTTTTGACATTTGGATTCAGTATTTTTCTTCAGAGGATTTTATTGAGTTCACCTACCTCCGAAACCCGTTTAATTTAGTTTAAGGTGTGCTGTGGATTAACTTACTAGTTATTACTTACAAGTTACAACTGCATCTGTCTGATACTGATTAATATGGGCGGAGTTGGATACTGATTAATATGAGGAGTTGGCTAGTTGTTGTTTTTTTCTTCTTGAAACATGGTACTGTGTTTCATATCTGCAGAACATAACTGATTGTGTTAGCATTTCTCTAGTGAGGTCAACTAATTGCAACCATATATTTCAAATTTGGCTGGCTGATCTGGAAAGGCGCTACCATGCTACTGCATCGAACTTCTAGTTGTTTAGCTTCCAGTACCATTAGTTTTGCTAATTATATGGCACAAATGTTATAAAAAAACTGCTAAATTTTGATGTAAACACGCCGATATTGTTTCCATATACGAAGTCTGTGGCTTTGATGCACATGGGAAATGCATGTGACATGCTAAACTATAGGGTTGAGAGGCTAATTTTCTTGCTGCTTGATCGATGCAGGTTGCCATGAGAAGATAACTTTGGTAGTGCCAAACATCAGCCTAGGAATTTCAGCATGGGTTCGGGGAATTTGGTAATGAAGAAGGCGATAAGGCCCAGCTCCTTTGATCTGGACATAAAAATTGATCAAAGTTGGATGGAGGATGTTGCTTGCCCAATCTGTCTCGATTTCCCCCACAATGCGGTACTGCTTAGGTGCACCTCGTATGAGAAGGGCTGTAGACCTTTCATATGTGACACTGACCAGACTCGCTCAAACTGTCTCGAGAGGTTCAAAGGCGCTCATGGCCTACCAGCCAATGTCAAAGTCTCATCTCGTACTGTGGCTCCCCTTAATAGCATTCATATCATTTCATCAAATGCAAATAACCGCCCAGCTTGTCCGTTGTGTAGAGGTGATGTGATTGGGTGGTTTGTTATTGATGAGGCTCGCTTGCACCTTAACCAGAAGAAAAGATGCTGCGAAGAGAGTTGCTGCTCGTATGTTGGCAACTTCCATGAGCTTCAGAAGCACACCCAACAAAAACATCCAAATTCACGCCCTTCTGAAATTGATCCTGCTCGCCAGGTTGATTGGGAGAACTTGCAGCAGTCTTCTGACATAATAGATGTCTTGAGCACAATACATGCACAAGTTCCGAATGGTATAGTTCTTGGAGATTATGTCATTGACTATGGGGATGATGAAGCTGGAGATGACTATGAAGTTTACCACAGGGTTAGAGCAAACTGGTGGACATCCTGCATTTTTTGCAAAGCATTCTGTAGGTCTACAGGAGGAGGCCGAAGAAGGACAAGAACAAGGGAAAGGAGAAGTAGTGGAACAAGGAACGTCAACAGATCTAGTCAAGAAAGCTTTAGTCTTGAAGTGCCAACAAGATCTGTTGACATGAGAGAAATCAGATTTGATGAAATTGATGATGAATATATAGTTACGGGGGCCATGACTAGGGCTGCTGTGTCAAGGAGAATGGCTGCTCATTACAGGTCTGTAGTCACTGTGTTATTTCCTGCTGTCTGTTATTACTCAGATCATATGGTTAAAATGACATGCACACTATCAAGAGAAATGATTTTTTATTTATGTTCTCCATTTGCACACTTTTTTCTTCAGTCTCAAACTGTGCCCAATTCTTCTGATTATTACATGGCTACATTCTTGTCCATGTGCATTGTTTTGGGGGGTTCAGAGAGCCCATAAAAAGTTTTAATCCCCCTGCAGTGATTATTGGCATCATTTGGCTGAAACTTTGTAGTGTTATTATTACAGATTACTCGCTGTTGAAACATGCTATTGGCGTACTGGATAGCCAATAAACATGACAACCAACAGCACAGTTTGTTTTCAGCTCTTGACAACCAAATCTTGCGCATGGCTTTGAAAATATCGTAACACTACAGCCTACAGCTGTTACAATTTGAAAATCTTGTAACATGATACCTTACGTCTATAACAAATTGTATTCTCTTTTTATTGAGTTAGTTAGCACCCTATCTCTGATATGCATTCTGTTTCATCAATTCAGGGATCCCAGATTTGGACGCCGCATTCCTAGGATCATCAACTAAGGAAAGCTGTGCTGATGTCAGATGCAACAAAAATCAGAACCGTTCTACCTCTGCTCATTTCTATTTCTTTTTTTTTATTCCTTGAAAATGAAAAAAAAGAAGAAATCACTTTACCCTGTGGGTTGTACTCGGGCAGCCCAAACTTCATGTACAGATAAGATAGCAGTAAACTTTTTCATACTGTTGATTTGCTGCAGGTTTCACCATTTTAGGTTCTTTGATGTAAATATTAGCTTCCTACTATCTTGTAGCAATGCTGAAGATCAGCTTCCTGTCATGGAAATCCTTGTATCTCAAAATGCTTCTCTGAAATACAGCCAACTTTTATAGCAAGCACCCGTAAGACGTTTCCATGCTGATTTTCTCACCCTCTTTCAAAAACTGAATTTGAAGACGCTGAGATCTCAGGAGTGTCCCATACGGTAATACAACTTTTGAATTTTGAATTTCATATGGATGCTTGATTGCTTGTGCTGCTGGAACTGTGAACGACCTTCCGTGTTGGAAAGCGCTGAAAGGAGCTGCTACTGTCTGCCTCGCAAGCAGATGTCGTGCTGGACTGTCTGATCTGTGCCTGGGCTTATCGAGAGCTTTCGTGCTAGACTGCCAACCCCGTTGCCTTTGCTCTGATGGCTTCCATGGCGTGTCTGCTTGATTCCGGTTGACTCTGATTGCTCCCATGGTGTGTCTGCTTGATTCCGGTTCACTTTGAATCACCGAGTGGCTCGAAGATGCCTGGCTTGCCAGGATGGGCAGCTCATTGCCTCTGAATCTTGCTCGCCTTTGTTACGCATCATTGTCCCTTCTCCTCTCAATATATGTATAAAAAAAAAGATATCGACACAAATGGTGAAATGAAAAACTCTGTTTGGACCGGTTACAGTTATCGATCATATAAACAGCCAATCAGGCAGTGCAGCAGGTCGACCTGAAATGGCAGGTCATGGTAACATATAGCAAGATGATAGAAATCATTAAATTAAATGACAAACTCTTGACAATAATCACATGGCCGTCAGCTTGATCCTCACCTCACTTGTTGGTTTGCCACCACCAAACCATGATCCTAGCTAAGAGAAAGAGACCAATTGCAGTTCACATTCAGCACCAGGCCCCAATCAAGTCATTAACGTGCGATAAATGTACAGATAAGATGGGATTGTTGATATTCATCCTTTGATAATCTGATTAAAAATAAAATGTTATAGGCATCACTACCACCTGCGGTAAGCACAAAGCGATATGAAAGCAAAATTAAATACAACAGGTGTTTGTGTTACAGCTTCTCCAGAAAGCAGCAATTGAGTAAGCACAAAGTGGCGCAAAAGCATAACTAAATACAACAGTGTTACAGCTTCTCCAGAAAGCAGCAGTTGATGGATCAAAAATCAGAAGACCACAGCATCACTTGTCGCCGACGGCGGCGCCACGAGAACGCGGGCTCCAGATACACAATGCCAGTCCCCTTGGAAACATGATAACAACTGAGATTACCTTATGGATGCCAGCTATTTCATCATTGTAGACAATACAAACAACAGCAGAGGTAACTTATTCCTACTTCTAGACCAGCCAACTCCCAGGCATGGCACAAGTAATCAGGTCTGGTTGTCCACTTCACCAACCCTATTGTTTGCACCCCACTGTTGAAAAAATAATAATCAGCCTCAGTCACATGAACAGGCAGCTGGTCTCCAGAGACATTGCTTCAAGGAAGCTGGAAAGCTTGCTGGGACCTTCCCATTTCAGACTAATGAACTTGCTAGAGAAAGCTCATGTATTTCAGTTAGCGTCCACTCTTCTCCAGTTTGTCCTCCAAGAACTATTGCCTTTGTCCCTCCAACAACACAAGTACTGTGGCCCCAGGCGAACCGTGGAGGATGCCCTGGAACATTCAGAAGCCTCCAGGTTGGCTTCTCTTCAGTTGGATCCAGGAGGTAAAGTTTTGAAGCAGAATGAAGACCCGCCACAGACCCACCAAATATTAAAACTCTCCCACCAGGAAGGCTCACTGCAACATGATCAAGGCGAGGTGGTGGGCCGACTCCAGCAGGATTGCCAGCTCCTGGCATCCTGCTGCCAGTAATGCACCGCCAGCAAGGCTTGTCGTCACTCAAATCTAGAGTGAACACATCACTAGATCTAAGTCTTAGAGGACCACTTTTAGCAAGACCACCAAACATCAGGATTTTCCTGCCATCGTAGACAGATAGTGAGTGCCCCAGTCTGCAAGGTGGAGACCAAGATGCAGGTATCTCCCTCCAAACAGGTTTTTCCATCGTCACATCTAGGAGGTAGGTATCACTGAGAAGAACACCAGAGTCAGCACATCCACCAGAAACCACCAGCTTGGTTCCATCCACAGTGCAAGAGCTATGCCATGACCGTGGTACAGGGGGTGCAAGACCAGGAATCTCACGCCAAGTTGGATGCTGTGCATCAAGATCCAAAATGAAGACATCATTAAGCAGCCCCTGCCCCCCACAGCCACCAAACAGAATCAGCCGCGATCCATTCAGGCATGATAGGGTATGCCCCCAGCGACCAGGAGGAGCTGAGCTCACATTGATGTGCCTCCATTCTGGCTTGTTGGCACTCAAGTCCAGCACAAATGTATCATTCATTGGCTGCATATTAACACCCTCTCCACCAAATAGGACAACACGATTCCCTACAGCACAGGCACTGAAGTTGCAGCGAGATGGCTCCACTGCACCACCGACTGTCAATTTCCTCCACGCAACAGCTTCAAGGGTGGTCAACTCTTGTGCTAGCCGGCCCCATGCCAAACTTCTTGATCCTGCCACGGTCTCAAGGGCCCGAGTAGCTTCAGTGCCCCATGCATTCTGACAAACCATCCTCCAAAGGTCTTCATTCCTTGTCATGTGATAAAGTCGCTTGCAAACAGAGTTTACCGATGCTATATCCCTGGGTGACAATTTAGACAAGATCTTCTGGCAAATTACCTCATCACTCAGCAGAAAGAGACTAGAATGTTCCCACAAATTACCCTTGCCTACTGAAGTTGGTGAGTCAGTGTTGCCAGGAGAAATCCATGTGGATCTCGCAAGTTCCTTTGTTACAGAGCCAGGCGACGGACCCAAGTCAACATTAGAATCATTGAAAAACTGGATGCCCATATAGTGTGTTATCATTTCATCATCTCCGTATATGGGTGTTAATTGCAACCTTGCCATGTATGGAGAACCATCTTTTCTAAAATTCAACAGATCACCCTGAAACTCAGTCCCTTCCTCTAAACATCTCCGAATCCCAGTAACAACTGCTGCATCAACAAGGGGATGTCTCCTCTGAGCAAATGGTCCTCTGCATTGTAGAAACCGGCTGCAAAAGAACAAAACGATAGAAAATAAGACATAAGTGAACATCGTACTAGCAAAATGAGTAACATAGCATGCTAAATTCTTTCATTTGATCAGAAGCAAAAGAAAAATAAAATATTAAGAAAAAAAAAGTATTATGTCAACAGACTAGCAACCATGGAGCTTACCCTCTTCTACTAGCAGTTGAATAAAATCAAGCAAGGTATGTTCAGAAGTTCATGGTGTGCTTTCATTATTCAACTACTGCTGATACTGTTAGATTACATTTGGTGTGCCTTAAATGTCTGAACCACATGACTGGTACCAAAGGCCACCATATACAATTCAGTTATTTCTAGTTTCTACCACTAATTCCCAACTATAATTTTCACGGCAACTAAAGCTTTTTCTGCTTTCCTATACTTTTCAAGCAATCCAACCCCCCGGTCTACATATATCAATTAAAACCCCTTAAGGCATTTCTATTTGGTCTCTAAAAGAACTTAGCTACTATTACCACTGGCAATATATTGTGGTCACCATATGACTTATTATTTAAGATAACAGAGCAAGATTCCGGTTTTGCTGGAGCCACCAACAATCTTTAGCATCGTGCTGGTCAGGTATTACTAAGTCTTTCTTGTGACATCTGGGCAAGTTTAAATTTGGCCCATTGTGGCCCTTGTGTGTGTTTATGTGAGATTGTGGGGCTTTAGTCCCACCTTTGTTGTTGAGGGTGGGTTAGACCAACATATGAGGCTTCTAGACTACAGTCTATAACACCAACCCCAGGTCAACCCTTTTACACAAAAGCGTAAGTTGGTCAGCATGCTGAGTGGATCTTAGATACCAATAAAATTCTCAACAACAATCTGCAGACCAAGAGGAAGTGGTGCAATTTGGAGCCAGAAGATGAAACATATGTGAAAAGTAACATATCATCGATGTATTTGTAATTTGTTGCTGCAAGACTGAACTATACAAAAGGAACTTATGTGAAACAGAACAGTTGGCAATAGGACGTTCAACAAACTGTAAGAATATATTAAAATTTCTGATTTAGTCTTCACACAAGTCCATCAATAGGCTAACACCACTTCAAGATTTACAACCACTAAGCCGGCACTTTTATTTAGCAAACTCCATCCATTATAGATTTCTAGCTACTAGTTTCACCATAACACAAAATAAAGATCACTGACAGCATATACAAACATATAAATTCTTTTTAGAAAAGAAAAAGAAGAGTTCCATACAGATTAATAGGGGGAAAAAAAGGAAAACATGTAAACCCAGATTCCTTGTCAAAATGAATCTCCAAAACAGATCCAGGAACAGCAGGCTACCACTAACCAAAGTTATCATTTGAACCTCGTTTTAACCTATGAAATATATTTTAGAAAAATAGAAACTAGCTTCAGTAAACAGTTAAACTCACACTGTTGAAGAAAAACAAACCAGCTCCATCAATTCTCAAGGGATACTTGGCACATGTGAAACATAGTTGTGGGCGGCAAATTGATCATTTTCCTTTCAGATCGTGTGAAGAAGTGTAAAGAGACCAAAAATATTCTCCCTCGCTACTTATGCTAGGATAAAATGTAAAGAGAGAAATGGGTTGTTTTCATCTTAGATTCCCACTCCCTAGCAAACAATTTGATGGATTAGGAGTTAAAATTTATTTCTGTGTCGAGCCAGCCTTCTATTCGGGTTTCTGTTATGCCAATCCTTCATCTGGTCCTTCTCTGTTACATCTTTCATCAAAACTCTCTGTATTTCCGTTACAAGCTAATGGAAATGGGGTTGCCTCGTGTTGAAAAAAGGAGTTAAAACTGATTTGGGCCAACCAATTTTTGAAAACTTGGGCCAACCAATTTTTGAAAACTACTCTTTCTCTAAGGAGAATCTAGAAGCAACATGTCATGGGCTGCTTGGTTGGTTTCCAATCCTTGACCAACCAAAATCATGGCAAACCAAACTTTTTTTTTGAAAGGTAAATTTCATTCAAAGCTTAAATACAAAATACAGAGATGGGGCAAAAATTGCCCCATTGAAAGTTTTCCAGAGCCATCTGGATAGTACAATTTCTAGAATGTGTTCAAGACTCAAAAGAGAACAAACAAGAACTAGGAATTGCAGCCTGCCTTGCTTTTTTTGTGAGATTGTCAGCTACTGAATTTGCATCTCAATTTTAATGATAGAATGCATCATGTTCGCTGTGCTAGCTGAAAAGTCTGCTAGGATTGGCCGCAGTGACCAGGATTATGGAGGAGGTCCCTCATGTTTGCCGCAGTCGCCAAAACTTCATTGTTTGTTATAAAGACTGGTCTTTGGACATTTATTGCAGCAGCAAGTTTAGCTGCCAGCAACAATGCAGATGCTTCGGCCTCTATGGGTTGTAGGATACGTTGTATAGCCAAAAACATAGGTGTGCATTTGGTTAAGTGCCGTAACAAATAGTAGAAACACTTTTTCTCTCTTATGCAGTTTAAGAAGTTTCTAGAGACTTGCCAAAACTTTGGCCATAAACATTGGTGTGCCAATTCGTTGGCAATGAACCAATTAATGACTAAAAGTTTTGGCTTGCCATGATTTTAGTTGGGCAAGAATTGGAAGCCAACCAAGCAGGCCCATAAACCAAACACCGTCAAGACTCTAGTTGCTGCAGTAGTTCATGGAAATGGAACCCTTGATTGCTGCGGTTCACAAAGCTTAAGCTAACACTAGAAAAGAAAGAAAACTGCCTGTTAGCAATTCAACCTAGCAAAGCAGCTAAACAGCACCCCGATTTGATTCCAGACAGCCATTACAAATCCAAATATTACCTATGGTTGCTGAAGACTGAAGTCACCACGAAACAGCAACAAGCACGCTAAATAACTTCCCGTGGTGGATCAACTAACTATCCGCGCCCCCAAGCGCCTCCTCTAGCAACGAACAAATCCCCAGCCCCCGCGCATCACCACGGACCAACGAGCTTGAATTGAAACACGTGGTGATCGAATCGAAGCAGGAGCGTGTCAGTCGGCTCACCAGTTCCTCCCGAGCACCTCCTCGGCGCGGTATCCGGTAGCCTCCTCGAACCCGCGGTTGACGTAGATGATGGGGAAGTCGGGCTCGAGCGCGTCGGAGACCACCATGCCGCACGCGCCCAGCACGCCCTCGATGGCCAGCGAGAAGCCCGGGCCCGCGCCCCCGGGGCGGACCTCTTCTTCCTCCTCCTCGTCATCTCCGCCGCCGCCGTCAGAATCGCTGTCCCACTCCATCGCCGCGGGAACCCTAGCCCATGCCGGGGCGCGCCGCTAGGGTTGTGGTCGGAGCGGGGTGCGACGAAGGGTGCGGGGCGACAAGGCCGGATTTATACCGCGGCGGGACCGGATTGGAGAGGTTAACCGCGGGGGGTAATCGGGGGGAGGGCAAGGCGGCGGCACTGGACTACTGGGAGGTGGTGGTGGAGGAGGCAGCGACGAACGAGTGGACGACGACGGCGAGGCGAGGCGTTTGGGAAGACGCAGCGCCCCGTGGCCGATCTGCGCCGTCGGATCTCCGGGGCAGAGAGGGTGGACGGCTGCGATCATCCTTCTGATTCTGAGGGTGCGTGTACATAAAAGGTTGAAGAAAAGTATTTTACTCCCTCCATCCAAAATCATAAATCATTTCAACTTTTTTCTCAAGTTTGATCAAATTTATATAAGAAAATAATAACATTTATGATATCAAATAAGTATTATTAGATTTTTCATTAATTATAGTATATCTATTTAATATCATAATTTTTTGTAATTCTTTTTAAAATTTTGGTCAAACTTGAAATGTTTTGACTCTCCAATAAAATTAGAAAAACTTATAATTTAGACCTCAAAATAACCTCTTCTATATATAAACACAGAAATCTTCTAAAGTCCTCTCTACCCAAAACCTTGCCTGACACTATTTCCTTTTTTTTTATCTTTGGGCTTGTTTGGTTGTTGCTCCACACAAGCCGTAGCCAAAATTTGGCTGCAGCCAAATCAAGCCATATATAGCCAAAAAATAAAAGCAGAGCTTGTATATATCTTTGGAGAGCATCTCGGCGAGACTCATTAAAGTTCTCCATGCAGTCCGATTTTGAGTTTGTGGGCAAAAAAAAAAAAAAAAAACGCCTCCAACAGTACCAATTTCCAAAATGCCGAGTCCTCTATTCCGGTTTTATAGGTCGGTAGAATTGGCGAGGGGGCTCCGCTCGCCATTCGCCTCGACCTTGGCTATTCCCGTCTGCACGCAGTCCGATTTTGACGGAGAAAAATCTCATCTGTTGACGTGTCCAATCAAATATAGATAGCGGCTGAACTTTTGAAGAGACTGTTACGGTGCTTCAATTATTTGGAAGGCTATCTATTTTACATATCCTTTAAATCCTAGTTTCTAAAGATCTATTTTACAGAGTCTCTGCTTGTAGCCACGCCAATATTTGGATACAGATTTGCTAATCGATAACCGGTTGTTTTGCGTCCAGGTAACAACCGTTTTTTTTTTGGGAGATGAGCTTCGGCTCGACTGGCCAGGAGGTGAGGCTTAAGGCCTCTGCCTGCCGACCGGAGTTCAAGGCCCGCTGTGGGCAGAATTTCCGGCACCCACTAAAAAAATCCCCTCGTCTGTCTCGACTTTCCCAAAGCACAGGCAACGGACCGGCCCACTCACAGGGTAACGGGCCCCTGTGTAAGGGCGGGATACGGTGTTCGAGGGTTTTCTCGACCTGCGTGAGAAAGTCTTATTCCTTAAGCACAAAGTTGCGGGGACTGTCTGCCCACCGTAGGCCGAGTTTTTTTTTTTTTTTTTGGGCTTAGGATTGGTACGGGTAGCTGCCTCCTGCCGCCCGATCCCGATGCGGCTGCTGCGTTCGTTTGTGGCTGCCTCCTGCCTCCTGCCTCCTGCCTCCCGATGCGGCTGCGTTTGTCTTGTTTGCTTTCGGAAAGAGGTTTCACAAACAAGGATGCATGTACAGAACTGTGACAAAAGAATAGCCTAGTATACCATACAGCGTACATTGCACAATACACACAGGACTGCCACGTCTCATGCAAAAAACAAAAACAATGACAAAAGCAGGTAGTAACAAAGCAAAGATTAAAGGAAAGCGTGCAAGCTGCGTTCGTTTGTCGCCCGATCGCCCGAGGCCGTCGTTCGCGCGCGGCCGGCGTCCCCGTCGACATCGTGTGGATGGAGTGCCATGACCTTTCTTCCATCTGTAGATTCGTAAGGTTGTGAACAATTTGATGATATTTGCGAACAATTTGATATATATTTCTCTGATATGTGGAATCCATAAAAAAAATTTGTACATTTTTTTTTTGGAAATTTGGTATTTATTTGTTTGGGATCTTGTGTTATCATCAAATTACATCACTCTGTCCAATAAATTATATTAAAAAATCATTGTAAATATAGTAATAAGATAGTGTAAATATAGCTATAGGACAGTGTAAGTGCATAGAAGAAATCTGGTTATTGGGAGGGGCTAAAGCAACCGGTTGTTGACTAGACAGATTCGGATACAGATTTATTGGATAGGTTACTGTGACATGGGACCCATAAATCATTAATGTTTTAATTAAATGATCAACATATCAAACATGGATCTTGAATCGAAGATTTAATTACAACGAATATGTTATACCAGATTTAATTTAAGAGATACTGTACTCGTACAATCATTTGAAGTAATAAGACTATGAATAGTAGGAGTGCATTGAAACATTAAATGCATCCAAGCAGAAGTGGCCACGTCAGCCATGCATGAGCATGTGAAAGCCAAATTGAGGCGGCTGTTTTGGTCGCCCAGATCTTGCAAGCAAACTGCTTGAGAAAGCGTTGCCCCGACCAAATATTCTTTTTGGCTGCCAAAATTGGGCCTCCAATCAAACGAAGACCAAAATTAGTGGCTTGGCATGCCGGTTGCCGGGCTCAAATCCAAGAGAACGTGCCCAAGCTCTGGACCTTTTACCATACCATGTACCATGTACCATGTACCATATGGTCCATATACCATATACACCATACCATACCAGGCAGACTGCAGGCTTGCGCGCTGGCGGAGGCGACTTGAGTTCAGTCAGTCGCCAAGCAAGCGTTTGTTGGAGGCGGTAGCGGACCTCTCCTGTCCTCGCGGGCGTCGTTTCTCTGTTCGAGCTTGCCGGAGCTGAGTCGCCAGGGACTTATCAGCATGACACTCCCTCTCGCACCCGAAGAGTTCCTCCTCCTCCACTCGACGGTCACTGCGCGGGCTCGTGTCTGTCAGCAACGCGATCGCCCGACGATCGAAGCGGCCGCACGAATTTCCTCCGGTCACCGTCGCGGTCGCCGCCGCCTCCACGTTGGCGGCCTCGCCCACCGTCGGCCCTGCATCATCCCCGGCGGCCTCCGGCAAGGAAGCTGGTGGCTCGTCAGAGCTACTGCTGCCAGGTGCAATCCATGTGGACCTCGCGAGTTCCACTGTTACAGAGCCAGGCGACGGCGACGGCGACGGCGACGGCAGCAGCAACGGCAACGGCCCCAGATCAACGTGAGAATCGATGAAAAACTGCATGCCCATGTAGTGTGTTATTATTCCATCTCCGTATCCGTACATGGGCGTCAACTGCAGCCTTGCAATGAACGGAGAACCATCTTTTCTAAAATTCAACACGTCGCCATTGAACTTTAACCCTTCCTCTAAACATCTCCGAATCTCAGTAACAACTGCTGCGTCAACAAGGGGATGCCTGCTCTGAGCAAATGGTCCTCTGCACTGCAGGAATCGGCTGCAACAGAAAAAAAAAGAGGCATAAGTTTTTTTCCCTCTAAAACATGCCTGGCACTGAGTTCAGTATATGTCCAGGCTAGAAAAAGAGCCTGAATGTCACTGTGTTCGAAATTGGCTATTACAAACAAACAGATCAGAAAGTGACCTATGCATGCAAAAACTATTACACATGGAAGAGTGCAACCTTTGATACCCCGCTTGCACCCAAGCGGTGTGATCTCCTCCCAGATTGGGTAGCAGTGTAGCACGATGGTGGGCGCTGTGTCGAAAGACCCATTGAAAACCTGCCGGTTGCGTTCCTTCCAAAGCCTCCAATGAACTCAGTGACAAGCAATCTATATTTAGAAGTTCCCTGATGTGCTTTAGATTACATTTAGTGTGGCTTAGATGTCTGATCCACATGACTGGTACTGAAGGCCACCATAAATAATCTGGTTATTTCTAGTTTCTACCATTAATTAATTCCCAATTAGTATGATTTTCATGGCAACTAAAGATTTCTCTGCTTTCGTCTAAACTTTTCAAGCAATCCAACCCCAGGTCTACATTCTCATATATTAATTGAAACCCTTTAAGGCATTTCTATAAGGTCTCTGAACCAACTTAGTTGCTAGAACCACTGGTAGTATACTGTGGCCACCAGGATGGATATGACTTTTATCTAAGGTAGCAGAGCAGGAGTCTGGTCTTGTTAGCACCACCAACAACCTCTAGCATCATCAACACAGTCAGGTATTAGTGTACGTCTTTCTATAAAAGGTGCCAATAAAAATCTATTTACAACAGCAATCTGCAGACCAAGAGGAAGTGGTGCAGTTTGCAGTCAGATGACACGAAGCATATATGTGCAAAAAGGAACATATTAGTGAAGTACAATTCTATCTGCAATTTGTTGTTGCAAGACTGAACTAGAAAAGGAACATATGTGACACAGAACAGTTGGCAGTAGGACGTTCAACAACTGTAGCAATAGATTAAAATTCTCGGCCTCAATCTTCACACAAGTCCTTGATCGATAAGCTAACTAACAATTCATGATATTCTCTTCTCTGGCTACTAATAGACACCAAACAGCGGGCACTTCTATCTAGCAAACTCCATGCATCAATTCTAGATTCCTAGTTACTAAGCTAGTTTCCCATAATAATACTAAATAAAGATCACTGCCAGGTGCCAGCATATACAATTTTCTTTATTTCTTTTTTTTAAGAAAAAAAGGAGTTACATACAGATTGGTAGCACAAAAATGAACATTTTTTAGAAAGGCGAAAGGCAAAAGGCACAAAAATGAACAATTAAGCAAACCCAGATTGTTCCTTGTCAAAATGATTCTCCGAAACAGTATCAGGAACAATAGGCTACCACTAACCGTAAGTTATCATTTGTACCTCGTTTTAACCTATATTAGAAACTAGCTTCAGTAATAAACGGCTAAACCCACACTGTTGAAGAAAAAACAAATCAGCTCCAACAACTCTCAAGGGATACTTGCCACATGGGAAACATTCAGGGCAAATTGATCATTTTCCTTTCAGATAGTCTGAAGAATTGTAAATAAAGAACCTAAAAATATTCTCCCCAACTACTTATGCTAGTATATACAAAATCTAAAGAGATAAAGAGTTGTTTCCATCTTAGATTCCCACTCCAAGAAAACAATTTGATGGATTATATAAGAGTTTAAACTCCCGCCTCCGGCTCCTCAAATCAAATAACAAACTAATCTCCCGCCCCCGCACATCACCACGGACCAACGAGATCGAATTGAAAAACACGCGGTTATGGAATCGAAGCTGGAGCATGCAGGTTAATTAAGCGGCGGCTCACCAGTTCCTCCCGAGCACCTCCGCGGCGTGGTAGCCGGTGGCGACCTCGAACCCGCGGTTGACGTAGATGACGGGGAAATTGGGCTCGAGCGCGTCGGAGACCACGATGCCGCAGGCGCTCAGCACGCCCTTCATGGCCACCGAGAACCCCGGGCCCCCGGCCAAGGAGTCGATCTCTACTTCCTCCTCCTCCTCCTCCTCATCGCCGCGGCCTCCGCCGGCGGAGGCGCTGCCCCACTCCATCGCCGCGAGAACACTAGCACATGCCCGGGGCTGGCGCGCCGCTAGTGTTGTGGTCGGAGCGGGGCGAGATGGCCGGTTTATAATGCGGCGTGCATGGCCGGAGGGTTGGGTGAGGCCGTCGGATCTACGGTTCAGGACTGGCTGAGGGCTGCGATCGTCCTGCTCTGAATGTGCTTATGGCCAGCCAAGCTTTAAAGAGCACATGTAGTCGCTTGCCAAATACAGTCAGTAGTATCACCGGAACGAGATCCTCTGCGCATCCACTTTTCTCTACAGTCACTCGTATCTACTACGTCCGTTAGGATCAATGGTAAAGCTTGCAAAGCTCATCTAACAGGCCATACGGGTGGGTTACGATGGCCCATCTAAGCCCACAGGCTACGCCGCCGCCCGCCGTCTTCGGCGTCGCTGCAGCTCGTCGCCGCCGCCGTCGCCAGTGCCACGACCTGCTCTTTTGGTGCTGCAAGGTCCTCGTCGCTCTTTTGGTGCTGCCACTCCTCTATCCTCTCTGTCTCTCCTGCAAGGCCTGGCTCGATGCCGTGGCCGGAGATTCTCGCTGCCGCGGTCCTACTCCGCCACGGCGCCTGTGGCCCTGCTCCGTCGAGCGCCGACGGCCGCGCGGCCCTCCAGCTCGGCGCGCGTAGGTGGCCATGGCCCTGCTCCGTCGAGCGCCGGCAGCTACGCGCCCTCCAGATCAGCGCCCACCAGATCCTGCACAAGCGGAGCGCATCCAGCGATGGTGGAGCTGTCAGCGGCAAGGTGGGGAAGGTCGACACGCCTAGTCACAGAGCGGCGACACGCATCGTTCGCGGCGACGACGCCTGAGCTTTGCGACGGTGGCTTGGTGGATGCCTCGCGCCGGCGTCCATGGGCTGATGGGCCGGCTGCTGGCCCGTTAGAACAGGTAAGTTCCCTGAGTCACGGTTAGATCTGAAATTAACGGTTTCCTGAGTCACGGTTAGATCTGAAATAGACGGATCACGACTGCAGAGACAAGTCGACTGGAGTGACTGCAGGGGATCTCGTTCCAGTATCACCACACCTTACGTATGTACGTTTGTTGCCATCCTAATTCACGTGTATTTGATTCAAAAAAAAATTACGTGTATTAGGGTCTTCATTTGGGATGCTCATATATCACACCTCAATCTATCTGCGTTGGGGATAGATTGGTGTCCAACACATGTAAATTAAAGAGTAAAATGCACCCAGGGTCCTCGAACTTTTGCCTCTTCCCTATCCAGGTCCCTCATCTTTTGCCGCAGCGCATGGACGATCCAAAGTCAGCCACGCCAGCCACATAATCCGACATGGCCGTGCCACCGTGGCTGATGGAAGCTGAGCCCATGCCAATTTAGCAAAAAAAACCCTCGCTCGCTTTGTTCCTTACTCCCAACTCCAGCCATTGTCTTCCCTATTCGTTCTAAGTGTTAGGGTTCTTGGCTCATCGTCGGCCGCACGCTGCCCGCCGCTTGCTACCTGCCGCTCACTTCCTCCGGTTCGCGGCACGCATTCTGCGATGACGTTCGGTGGCTCGTCGTCGGCGTAGGGGATTGTAGCCCCCAAATTCGGGAAGCACACGAGGCTGCTGCTTGTGCCCTGCCCCAAATGTGGCGAGGAGATCATGGAGCTCACTTGTGGTCCAGGATCAAGGTCCCGAGAGCCATCTTTTTCAAGTACCGGCTTCATGAGAGAGATGTAAGCCCCAAGGTTCAACCCTCCCTGTACCAGTAGCTTTCTCCTCATTTTGATTTGGTTGAACCCTCCTATATCAATTGCAGGTGCCTGGAACTTGCCCATGGTATCTATTTGCCAACAAGTACGAGAAAATGTTGATTGCCAAGGGATATATTGAGAAGACTGGGACTGCTGTGGCCATCATTAGGCCTGAGGAATCCTTGCCTGAAATTGAGCAGATCAGGATTGCAATTGGACGGCTTGAGGGACTAGTTGAAGCAAACAAGATTGAATTGGCACCTTTGCTTGATGATGTTGTGTCTATGAAGAATGGAGCTGATAGAGTAGATGAGAAGCAACAGAAGTTGATAGACATAGGAAAAATAGCAGCAGTGTGCCTTGTAGTTGTTGCTGTGTTTGTTGTTGTGGGTGTAGTAATCATGTTAGTCAAGTAAAAGTGTCACCTTATCCATCATGTTAATCATGAGTTGAAATGTTATGTAAAACCTGTGTTTTATGTGCAGTTAAGAGTAATGTTCAGTCAATTTGAGTTCTGTTGCAATTTCTGTGAATGTAAGGTTGTTTTACTTTCTATTTTTGCAAGAGAATGATGTAAATGTAATTCCCTCGTCCAATTGACACAAGCCGATTGAATGACAGATGAAAATACCATTAATTGGAACATACCAGATGAACATAACATTAACCGGAACATGTTTGCAGTCACTGCAATCAACTAACATAGTTTAGGCCATTCCTTCTATGACCATGAAACTACAACTAGACTGTTTGCATATGACATATTTGGTCCACTATGATCACTGCACAAAAGGCAACCATTGTTGCTTGACAAAAGGCAGCCTTGCTGCTGGACAAAAGAAAACTATAGCTGCTTCACAAAAGCCAACTATTTATCATATACAAAAGTATGACGGTACACTATCTTCACTTCTCTGCAGTTGTCCCTTTCTTGGACTTGCCTCCCTTCTTCTTCTCTATAGTTATCCTGCTGGCCCTCACAATCTTGGATGTTGTTGTAAGTGGCATGTGTCTTGCTGATGGGAGGTAGGAGCTGAGGTAGGTAGAATCTAGAATAGGCTATCTCACTGCAGTTTGCCTAACAGTTTGGGTAGCCTGCACAAATGGGATCCAATTAGTAGTCTTACAAAGGGGGGAAAAAGTGGAAGATGTTGGGAAGAAGGTGTTGCCTCATCAAACAACTGTGATGCCATTGGATTCTCCAAAGTTGACATAAGTGGTTGTGTTTCACTTTCCTGCAGGTTCACCTCCTGAAAAACATGACAGATGAGTTTCATATAATGATACATTTTTGCTTTGGGTTGGCTGTGCACAAACCTGGACAGTGGCAGGTTGTTCACTTGGCTGTTGATCTGGCTCAACTGTAGTAGGAGTAGCTTTCTTTGACTTCTTCGCTGCTGGTTCTCCTACTTTCTTCCTAGCACAAGTGGTTGAGTTGTGCCCAAGTTCTCCACAGTGACTACAATGCATGGTTACTTCTTTCTATTTGTTGTAGTGCCTGCTCATGAGCTATCCCTTGATCCTTTGCAGCATGCTCAAGATGGGAAGTTCTCTAGCATCTAATATGTACCTGTTAAACACTTCACGGTTATTATTGGGCAGAATATCACATTTTAGGTACTCACTGAAAAATGCCCTTACCCAAGTGGCTGGGGCCATTTTCTCTAACCAAGCATGGGCATCTTTGTTGAGCAGTTTCATTTTGTCCATCTCTTGGTTCCATCTTGGCATTGTACTTGCCCTTGCACAAGCCCAAAGCTAATTCTTCAGGTTTTCTCCTTTGAACTGACCTTGGAAGTTGGAGTAGAGGTGCCTAACATAGAACCTATGTTCTGAGTCAGGAAAAGTTTGCTGCACAGCAGGGATTAAAACTTTCTGTTTATCAGTCATGATGGTCCAATGTGTAGTGTTCTCTATTCCAAGGTCTTCTTTCAGGTTTTCTAAGAACTAGTTCCAAGAAGCCAGGCACTCAACCTTAACCACTACCATTGCTACAAGATAGATACAATCATTAGGATCAATTCCTACAGCTGTTAGCAACTGACCCCCAAATTTAGTCTTGATGTGGCAACCATCAAGACATATGACAAGCCTGCATCCACTTAAAAATCCCCTCTTGCATGCATCCAATGAGACATACAGTGAACTGAAACATCCATCAAGCATTTTCAAATATAAAGTGCTGCTTGGATTAGTCTTCCTGAGTTCTTGCCCATAGTTCCATAAGTCACTAAACTGCTGCACTTCATCTCCATATATCATCTTCCATGCTAGTCTCCTAGCTCTAGACACCTTATTCCTAGATGGGGTCCAATTTAACTCCAGTTGCACTATCCTTACAAAATTTGTCAAAGTCATCTTCTCATCAGCTCTGAACTTATCTATGTACTTCTTGGCTAGCCATGCTGCAGTACACCTTTTTAGTACCTATTTCTTCTAGCAGGTGTGATTCCCAACATAAGTCTTGATCAAGAAACAGTTCACCTTTCTGTCAAATGAAGCAAACAAGAACCATGGACACTGTTCATCACAATAAGCTCTGATTTTGGTCCTATCATTCTTAGGCATCTTTATCTCCACTCTATTCTTTATACTGCACTCAGTAATAGCCTTCCTAAGCACCTCCACTGAGTCAAACTTCATACCAACTTTGAAAATTGGGTTCTACAAATCTTCTGGTCTGAAACTTCTCATGTTTTGCCCAGCCTGACCCTCTTCATCAGATTTTGGTAGCTCCAATTCTTCTTCATCAGAATTCAACTCATCCCATTCTTTGCCTACTGAGTCCTTGTCTGTGCCAGTTGGGGCATTTCTTTTGCTCCCTGCTCTGACTATTATGCCCTTTGCTACACCCCCATCAAACACCCCTTCATCAATATTATAAAAAATAGGTCATCATCATCATCATCATCAACTTCATAGTCACTGTCAACAAAATCCACTTCTGGACTGCCTTCAGTATCATCACCATCATCAGCATCTGTACTAGGAGGGACAGGCACCTTTGTAGGACTAATCACTTTGGGTAAGGTTGCAATTGGATTGAACACAATGTCCTCCCAGTTGTTGCTATCAGTTGTATTGTAATGGTCCATATAAAGCACATAGTTCTTGACCTTAAATGCAACTTGCTTCATTATTTGTGCTTCTTTATCCGATTCAATCAAATGCAAACCAGTTGACAAGTCCATATCAAGCAACAACCAATACACCGGGACACCCAGATCATAACCTAGCACCACTAATATCTCATCTACTGCATAAAAAGACCAGTACTGCACTTTGATATGATCAAACCAATCAACCTTGCCATCCAGGTACACCCGATCCACACCAGACCCACAGAAAAATCCCCCATGATGCACTTCCACTGAAAACTCTTCATCGTCATGCCCTAAAGAATGAAAATCAACCCTAAAATTAAAAACAGAACCAGAGCATATCCACCAAAACAGTTTGCTGCCTACTAGACCAACTACTACGGCCCCAAAACGACTGCAATAGGTACCATTCACTATAGCGATAGAGCGACACTTACCATAGATTGGTGTTGCTTTCGCTTTAGGTCGTCGCTGGCCTGACATGGTGCGGCCACGCCGCAATCTGTGCGGCCGGGCGGCACCCAACACGGAGCTTGCTGGCATCGACGAACTCCTGCCTTCGCGTTCACTGCTCCCTGCTCGCGACTTCGTCGCCGCCCCGCCCCGGCCTCGTCTTCTATCCCAGTTGAAGAAAATTGGGGGAGAGAGCGGGTGGAGTTGGGAGTGACGGAGACAACGTTCGAGGGGTGGTTTTTGATAAAATACAATGCCTTGAGATTCCATCAGCCACGGTGGCACGACCACGTCAGATTATACGGCTGGTGTGGCTGACTTTGGACCGTCCATGCGTCGTGGCAAAAGATGAGGGACCTAGATAGTTGCTTTGAAAGTTTGAGGACGCAAATGGGAAGGGGCCAAAAGTTTGAGGACCCAGGGTGCACTTTACTCTAAATTAAATTAAGGTGAACATAAGTGTAGCGAAATAAGTTGTAGGTGCTTTGTATTTGGTTTCAGACGCAGCTCTAGCTTGCTAAACTTTTTTATCCATGTACTCCACTCCACATGTAATTACCTTATTTTCTTTGCGAAAAGTGTGGCGACTATTTTTTGTTCGCCAGACACACTTTGCCAATATTAATTGCGAAATTAGGTGCGAACCAAAAACAAGCCAAAGAGTTTGCCCAATATAAAGGTGTGGCTTTGCCCAATATTAGTTGCGAAATGAGGCGCCAACCAAAAACAAGCCAAAGAGTTTGCCAATATAAAGGTAATCTGAAGTGTCTACATTGATTTGTGTAATCTTAACATTTGCATCTAGCTTCTCGTATACGCATTTAGCCACTCATGAATATACTCTCTCTATTCTAAATTATAAGATGTTTTTGCTTTTAGATATACATTATTTTTATTATATATTTGGACATAGTGTATTTTAATAAGTGTAAAAAAGGAAATAACGTATTTATAAAAACCAAAATGTCTTGTAATTTAGAACAGATTCATAGAGACGAGGAGTGTGTGTACGAGTGTGTATCATATGGTTAATTATCAAGTTATGGTATGGTACCTAATAACCTTTATGTAACCAATATGCAACTACTAGCAACGTATATTTGGAGCAAGCCAGCTGATGACCATTACACAGGTTAAGCAACTGGTACGTCTAAAGTGGCACAACAAGACGTTAGACGTCCTGCTTTGCATGAACAACATGATGTAGACTTGATGCACACATACAACGGATGGAAAAAGCATTGCGTGGAGGGCCAGCCGACCCGACTTCCAGCTAACTATTTAGCTGCTAAAATCTATTTAAGAGCATCTCCAGGAGTTTGGTAAAAGAACTCCCTATCTTAATTTTTTAGTAAAAAGGAAAAAAAAAGTCTCCTCTACCAGTTTGGTAAAAGAACTCCTTAAAAATAAAAAGTTGTCAAATATCCTCCTCAACTCATAGATTTCCAAAGTCGAGAGAACTCCCTATCTCTCCTCTGTGGACCTATTTTCACGGTACTTCGCGCGAGAGTTTGTTTTTGCCATGAGATATATTGTTGGCTTGATCTATTTCGCCACCGCCCATCGGTCCTACCGCCGCTGCCCTTCCCCTCCGACGCCACTGGTACGTACCTGTCCGCCGCCCTTGCAGCCTTGTTTTCACGGTTGTGTGCCTGACGGTGGCATGGAGCAACAGCCAGATGCATGGCCAGACGCCCAGCCCATTGCTGAGTCTGCTTTGCGGTTGCAGCCAGGCACGAAGCCAGCAGTGGGGCTAGGGGGCTCTAGCCCCCCCCCCCCCTACCCATCCTGTGTATGTGGAGCCCCCTTAAATCCTCTCTTAAAATTTTATATATATATGTATTAGGTAGGAGGGGCTAAGGTTAAGAGAAGATAAAAATGCCTCTATTCTTTTGTTTCAGTCCCTCCTAAATATTTTTCTGGCTTCGTCACTGGTTGCAGCAGGTGCAGGTCTGCAGTGCCAGGTGATGGTCGCCGGCACCCGGCAGAGCACTCACACACGGAGGGACGAAAGGGCGGCGGTCTTTAAATTGTAAGTTAAAATAGCAAACCGTTGGAGAAGGATAAAATATAAGGTTACTATTTCTTTTATTAACTTGCTAAATCAATTAGTTTATCAACTAAATTATACCAAACTCCTAGAGATGCTCTTAAGATCTGTTTTTAAATTCACAGCTAATATGTAGGACAATGTCTTACCCAACAAACTAATTAGGCCTGAGGGCCTAATATGGTCAACCAAGCGTTTAGATGAAGTATGGATAGGAGGAAAGTTATGTTGTTTTCCTGTTCCGAGATACACATACTCGATCTTCCTTATCGAAACAACCTATTGTGGCTCGCTATGGAGCTGGAGCTGCAACTATCGCGGTTGTCCCAAAATATAATTAAGCTAACTGAGCAAGGCCACTTTTATATCTTACTAGATATATACCCGTGTGTTACACTGGAGTCAAGATTTTTCTTATTAAACCGGCGGAAGTCAGCGAGGGGGTCCACGATAGCATTTTTTACCATCGCTCGATTTTGTATCTACGATGCTCGTTATTGGTAAACTGCACAACATCAAGACCAACAAGCTTGAATGAATTGAAACCCACGATTATCGAATCGAAGCTGGAGCCTAGAGCAGGCAGGTCAGTCAGCTCACCAGTTCCTCCCGAACACCTCCTCCACGCGGTATCCAGTGGCGTCCTCGAACCCGCGGTTGACGTAGATGATGGGGAAATCGGGCTCGAGCACGTCGGAGACCACCATGCCGCGCGTGCCCAGCACGCCCACGATGGCCAGCGAGAACCTCGGTACTGCATCCCCACTCTTGCCCCTGCCGCCGCGCCCGTGGCGGACCTCTTCTTCCTCCACGTCGTCGCCGCCGCCGTCATAACTATTGTCCCACTCCATCGCCGCGGAACCCTAGCCCATGCTGGGGCACGCAGCTAGGGTTGTGGTCGGAGCAGGGAGCAGGGGCGGAGACAAGAGGGGCGAGCAGGGGCTCAGGCCCCCTAAGAACGAGAAATTTTCATGATTTTTTAAATTAAATAAATTTTGAAAATTTAACTCTGCTGCCCCCCCTAACATTCTAAAAATAAACTCCCTGGCTCCGCCCTTGCAGGGGTGCGAAGGTTGCGGGGCCGAGAAGGGTGGATTTAGACCATGGTGGGACCGGAATTGGCGAGGTTAATCGCAGGGGGGGGGGGGGGGGGGACAAGGCAGTGGCACTGGATGGAATACTGGAAGGTGATGGTGGAGGCAGCGACAAACAAGTGGACGACGATGGCGAGGGGAGGCGAGGCGTTTGGGAAGACGGAGCGCCAGGCGGCTGATCTACGTCGTCGGATCTCCGGGTCGGGGAGGGTGGACGGCTACGATCGTCCTCCTGAGGGTGCGTGTATAGAAAAGGTTGAAGAAAAATATTTTATTTTATTATTACTATATATATTGTATATACATATATTTTTTTTCTCGTGAAAAAGTTGTATTCTTTTATCTGAAGGGTAAGTGATTTCGCTTCTAGTTTTTCTTTGTATTGCTCTAAAAGGTAGGATGTGCATGCATATTTATAGAGATGATAATAAGTGTGTACGCTCGTTTATATGATCCATCAATATCAAGCTGTGCAAGTAGTAATAGGGGTACAGTACCAAATGACCTTTACGCAACCAAATTGTACAACTAGCAATATATAGTTCGGGCAGGATAACTGATGATCTTTATGCTGCCGTTACATAACTAGGAACGTATAGTACTTGCGGATGAGCGGATCTTTATGCAACCGAGTACGCTTGCCTACACTAGACATCTTTCTTTTGCATGCACATGACGTTGCTGAGGGCTAAGCTATATATGCATAATGCACAGATATATACAATGGGTGGAAAAGCAACTGCATCGACCAGGCCAACCCAAATTTAAATTTAAGTTGTGACTCGATTGCACTAAATAAGATGAATGATTTTCTCGTGTTTCTAATTTATTTAAACCTTCAGTTCTTCGCTTAGCAAGTTAGAGGGACGAATTCATTTATGTTGCATGCATTGGTTTTGTGTGAAAATGGATTTCCAAAGCATGAATAAACTTTAGAGTAGGTTTTGTCCCTTTTGAGAAAGAAAAATGTCAAGAACGAGTTCAAACTAAAATGAATCTAAAAAAAGTTTGAAAACCAATTGTGAAAATCTCCATAAAACCTCCCAAATTCCTTTTTATTGCATATCACTAAAAATCCTTGACTTTTTGCATATGAAACCTCTTTTAAGTCAGCTGGCCTTTCCATAAATATTCTAGCATCGTACTCTCTAGCTCTATCCTATAATATAGTGCATTCTGGAGACTTTAGAACAGATTAAGGGTAGCTCTAATGGTAACTTATGAGCTAGTTCAAAGCATATTATTTCATGTTTTAATAGAAGGGGGGGGGGGGGGGAAGCTATCTCTTGATCAAGAGCTAGTCTCATATATATACACACATTTTCAAGATTATGTGAGTGTCGTGTGGGGCTATTTATGTTATGAGCTATGTGCTAAAAGTTGGTACCACCGGAGAAGTTATCTTAGAGCCAGGGTACCCTAAGAGAGAAAACAAAATGATAAGTAACAATATAATTAATACCTACTAAATTTATGCTACTATTTAATGTAAACTGCTTTTGTCTTTTAGAATCTCCTATATTTAAGTACAAATTTTGAATGCTTGAATACACTATATATATTACTGAACCCAGGGAGTATATATCATGCAAATCGTTCACTCTAACCCCTAAAGTCTGGAGTTAATTAGGTATCAATGCTAATATGCCTTAGTTTTGATATAACCATTCCTTATTTTCCTCATGTCTCAGTTAGTCTTTGTCCAATTTGAAATTCTCTATAAACACCGAAATCTCCTAAAATCCTCTTTATCCAAAACCCTTGCCTACACTATTTCCCTTTTTCTTCTAGCTTGTTTGGTTGTTGCTCCAAACAAGCCAAGCCAAAATTTGGCCACATCCAAATCAAGCTATAGCCAAAATTTGGTTGCAGCCAAATCAAGTCATAGCTAAAATTTAGCAGAGCTGCGAAAAGAGCCTATGGTCTGGTGGTAGGGCTGTCCAGTGACGCTATTCACCTGGTGGGCGATCTGCACCGTCGGATCTCCAGGTCAGGGAGGGTGGAGGCTGCGGTCGTCCTCCTGAGGGTGCGTGTATAAAAAAGGTTGTAGAAAAGTATTTTATTTTATTATTACTATATATACATAGGAGTATATATTTTCTCGTGAAAAAAATGTATTTTTATCTGAAGGGTCAGTGATTTCGCTTCTAGTTTTTCTTTGATAATATGTTCTAAAAGGTAGGATGTGCATTATTTATATAGATGATAAGTGTGGTCTATTACTGTATTAAAATAAAGATATTTTTATCATGGTACAACTAGTTGTGCAAATATTTTGTATAATTCGGAACATAAATCAGGTCTTTAAACCAACAAGCTGTTGGTTCATTTTTAATGAGAAATTTAAAAATCACTTTTATTTAAATGAGTCTCTTATTTCAAAAATCCCCTAACAAGTTTGTATTAAAATACAACAGCCATTGGTGACTGGGAGGCAAGAGGGAAGATTTCAAGAAAGAGTCTCTATAGTCAATCCAATGTTGGATAAACACTAGTCTTACACAAAAAAATTTCAGCAATGGTAAAAATAGATTTTCAGCAGAGGATGTATATATAGCAAGCGTCTCTAAAAGTTGAGTATTTTTTTAACACTGGTTTATAACTTCCTCTAGAAATTGATTCATAACCTTAGAAATTGATTTTTAGTGGCGGTCCACAATGTGGCCTGCTCCTAAAAATAAAGTATAAAAAACAAGAAAGAAAACCAACTCCTTTTACTAGTAGAATAGAGGCAGCGTGCGGCCGGCCGGCAGGGAGGAAAGTGCATGTCTATGTATCCCTTGCCTATACTGAATTATTGGCTAGCGGACACATCTCTAGCCACTACTAGTACTGTACTGTCTCCGGTCAGTTCAAGTCATCACAAGAGAGGAAAGAGATAAGGCCAACTAATGACAGAGAAGATAGCTTTATTTGGTTCAGTCCGATCGATATCATCTTCATCATCATCGGTGCTCGGATGCATGACATAGATGTGTTCTCAGTCACATGCATGCATGTTTATAAATTATTTGATGTATGACATTTCCTTTATTATGTATCAATTGTTTCCTACAGCTACATCTACATGTGGGTTGCATTGCATTGCATTGCTTGCCACGATTACTAGGTGTACATGGTAGAAAAGACCCAACTAGACAAAGGAACGAAGCAATAATACACGCACGCACGCACTATGCCAATAGGAGACTAGGTAGAACCAGAGCTTTGGTATGCATGCAGGGTTGGTTATCAAGTTATGGTATTATGCAGCCTGTTCGGTTGGCTGGTTCGTATCGTTGTTGATTCGTGAAGAAGTACTGCTGGCTAATTTGTGTGAGAGAAAAATACTGTTCTGGCTGGAAATTTACGATCGTTTACGACAAGCCACAGCCAAACGAACAGGCCGATGGTACCTAATAACCTTTATGCAACCATATGCATTATGCAACTAGCAACGTATAGTTGGATCACGCTAGCTAATTAATGACCTAATTTGTTTACACAGGTTAAGCAGCAACTGGTACGTCGTCTAGAGTGGCACAGCGAGAAGACGGCGCGCTTAATTTGCATGAGCGTGACGTAGACTCGATGCAGACATACAACGGATGAAAAAGCATTGCGTCGTGGGCCAACCGACTCGTGGAATTAGATGAATGCTTGGATGGTTCAAGCAAACTTAAGCCATATATCTAGCTAGATCCCTTCCAGTTCCAGGTAATAACTATTTAGCTGCTAAGATCTGTTTTAAAATTCACACAGCTAATATATATGTAAGCTAATGTGTCATACCAACAAACTAATATGCATGGCTAATTTTTAGCTAGGTGTAGCTGCCTGCACAACACATAAGCATTTAAATTTCATGGTATGTTGGAAAATGGAAACTTAGCACCGTCCAATTCCACCGGTGAATTAATCAAGATCGACTGTTGACAAATGAGAAATGACAGAGCGAGCAGAGGGACGATCGAGGAAGCAGAGGAAGGGATTGCCGGCCTCATCTTCGCTACCTTTTCTCAGTCATGTACTTGTAGGACATGACATGTAGGCGCGCTTTGCTAGCTGCGCCCACACTTGCATCGGCACAATACACTCCTTAGGCTGTCTCCAACCGGAGACCCATCAAGAGATCCAAATCTAAAATATGTCTCCAACAGAATACATATAGCCTCCAATATAGTACCTATATGGAAGACCCATTTTAGGTGTCAGAAGAGGTATAACCCAAATCTGAGTATCCTCTCTCCCGGAGGCCGTAACACCCTAAATTTTGCAACTTTAGAAATAGGGTTAAAAAGATTTTATTTTGTAGTTTTGTGCTCTTGAAAACATATAAAAATAAAATTTTTTATTAAATTAAAATTCATCATAGGATTAGCAACATTGTTCTTGCATACATGCTGGATGCATATGATTTGTTGTAATATGTGGCTTTGTATAAAATTCAAAATGATTCAAATTGCTTTTAAAAAAATTAAAAATAGCTTTAAAATAAAAGAAAAAGAGAGGAATTTGGAAAACCCTCTCCCCTCCCTCCTTTGGCCCGCAATGCCTAAGCCCACCCCCTCTCTCTCTGGTTCTCCTGGTTGAAGCCCAGCCAAGTGTGCGCTCACCTCGCGTGGCCCAGACAGCCAGCCGGCCCAACCAGCCCACGCAGGCGCGCCCACTCTTCCCCTCCCTCGCTCTGGTTGTCATCACGGCCCCGCTCTCTGAGTCCCTGACCGGTGGGACCCAACCGTAGCCCCATCCCCTACCTCGCACCGTGAGGAGACCGGACTCCATCTTGGGATAGGAAACCACCCACCGCACCGATTTCTCATGGGATACGGCGTGTCCTCCAAGCCAACGTCCCTATGAAATGACGCCCCAGGTGCCGCGCTGCCCTCATCCCCAAACCCTAGCACAACAGTTTCGCCCCGAGCCCACAGCGCCGCCCCTTGAAACCCTAGCTCTGCCATCGCTGGGCTCGCTCCATCGTTCCGCAGCCTCGCCGTCGCTTTGAGCCTATCTCTTAGCTTCGCAAGTTGGTAAGGAGTACACCGGTACCTCCCTTGCTCCCTCCCTCCCTTCCTCTTGCATAAACACGCTCGCCGGAGCAACGCCGGCGACCCGAGCTGCTTGGGTGAGCACAACGTCACCACCAAGCCCTCGCGGCGTCTCCCGACCCACTAGCCGCGTTTGCCATCTCCCTCTCTATCTCCCTGAGCTTCTCCCATGTCAAACCATGGCCCATAGGCCATTTTCCACGTTCACCGGCGAGATTCCTCGTCGCTGGTGATGGTGGCCGCCGCGTCGGTCGACTGTTCCGGCCGGCAGCTTCTCCCTCCCTCTCCGATCTAATCTAGATCGTCCAATCTCTATCCGATGGCCTAGATTCACCCATACCCCTTCGTCAGGCACTTTTGCTAAAGAGTCCCTCCACTTTCCAGTAATTCCGCCCGTCGTCCTCGGTTTTGATTTAATTTTGAATTTATTTATTTTAATTCAAAAAATAGTTTGGTTTATTTACAAAATCTGCCATTGACCTTGTTTTAGCCATAAAATCTCCGTTCTAACTCTGTTTTGACCGATTCAAGTTGCGTTAGATTTGTATTGATGTAATCTATGTGACAATAATGTTGTTTCTCCTGCTTCGTGTTTTCAAATAAAATGTTAATTTGACCAATCTATATTAGATTTCCAATTAAAAGCAATTTAGATTTTCTACTTCTATCTTTTCTAAATAAAACAAGATTAGTTTTATCTTGGTCTTCCAAATCAAATATAATTTGGCTTAATTCTATTTAGATCCATGCTTTTATATAGTTAAAATATAAAGTAAATGAAGCATATAGTTTTTTTTTCAAAGTAAACCCTTCTGTAGTCTATTCTTTTGCACCGTAGCTCCAATTAGCGTGCTTTTCGTGTCTGTGTGCTCGTAGCAATGCGTAGATTAGTTTTCAAACCTTTTTATTGTTTGGTGTATTGTTCTAATTTAGTTCTATTGTTTGATTCGCGTATGATTGCATGGATGCTTGTGTGGTGTTCTATGATCATGTCCAGTCGGTGAGCAATACGTGGTGAACAAGAAGCAGTTCTTCGAAGGTTTGGACTTGAAGAAGGATCTGAGTTTAAGGCAAGTATAGCATGTGATCATCCTTGTTACCTATTCACCATTAATTATTTTAATCATACTGCATGTGTCTACCTTGGCTACACTAGTAGAGAACAGACCTTTGATCCTCGGCCAAAATGGGCTCTAGTCCCGGAATTTTTTGCCCCCGGGACTAGAAATACCTTTAGTCCCGGTTGGTGGCTCCAACCGGGACTAAAGGTTCCTGCCCAACGGCTACTGCGCCAGACAGAGGTGGCAGGGACCTTTAGTCCCGGTTGGAGCCACCAACCGGGACTAAAGGTATACTTTTACTCCCGGTTGGTGGCTCCAACCGGGAGTAAAGGTCTACTCCCGGGCCGTGGCTGCGCCCGGGGTTGGAAAGTTACCTTTAGTCCCGATTGGATCTATCAACCGGGACTAAATGTTCTCCCTTTATAAATCGGCCGTCTCCTCCTTCCTCCCCGAGCCCGAGCTCAGCACATTTTGAAGCTCACTGCAGTAGTGTTCTTGCTTCCTCCCTCCCTCCATTGTTCCTCCATCCATTCTTCGATTCCTCCGTCGATTCTTCAGTTGTAAAGGTTACCAATCTCATACTCTCATTTTTTACCATTTTCTTATACCATTTTATTCACTATATATATTTATGGTTCTTTATTGTGGTTTTTTTTTCATTTGTAAGCAATTTGAGCTCAAAATCACTTTAAGCTTGCATATTTACATGAAAGAAGGTTAAAGTATATATAAATATAAAGTTAGAAAATAGTTAGAAAATTATAGCAAATCCTTACTAGTTGAACTTGCGGACCGTGTTCAGGTCGGCGAGGATGTTCTCTGCCGAGCGGTAACGGACGTCAAGGAGGAGCTTTGATTCTACGAGGGAGAGCGATAACGGTCGTGGAAGACCGTGTTCCCTTCCTCGTAGAATCGGAGCTCTTCCTTGACCAAGTACGGTGCCGTCCGGTGGAGAAATCCTCGCCGAGCTGATCACGTAAGCAAGGTCAACTAGTACGGATGGTTATTTATTCACATGTCCCGATATCGTCGTAGTAGTCTGTCAATCACCGTACCTAAACGTAGTATATATAAATAAAAACTTAGAAAATAGTTAGAAAATTATAGAAAATCCGTACTAGTTGAACTTGCGGACCGTGTTCAGCTCGGCAAGCATGTTCTCTGTCGAGCGGTAACGGACATCAAGTAGTAGTTGTACATTCCCATTCTTCTGTTAATTTGCGGAAATATCATATGAATTACTTACCTGCCGCAGTAAAAGACGAGAACACAATGACCATTAAAAATATCATTGTTTAGAGATCTAGATAATTTTATAGTTTGTTAATTTTATTTGTTTATAAAAGAAGAAATTTATAGTGTATTAAAAAATGAGTATAGAGAGTAGATGGCAACTGCTTCCGGGTCCTCGGCCTCTCATGGGTTTCCAAAGCGACTTAGGCCGGGCCTTCCTCTCATTCCATGCGGCAAGTGTCGTGATGAGATGAAGATTGTGATGGAGTACCGAGTGAAGAAGGAGGGTCCCAACAAGGATCGTATCTTCTACAAGTGTCCGGATCGCAATGTGAGTTATTTTATCGTATTTAATGATTATGGTTAGTTTATACCTATTTTCATGATGGTTGTGATTAAAGTTCTAGTTTTTTGTTTTAATTTCAGTGGGATGGCAGTGGACGATGTTCAGGCTTCTACTGGGAGGAAGAGTATGTTGAACTCGTGCAAAAATATCTTGCACAACAGGCAGATACGGCGGCTAATGAGGCAGTGATCCAGTCGAAGAAGCCCAAAGATGTTGCACAATCGGGGGATCTGTCTGTTTTAGTTGAGATTGGTCGCGAAATCCTTGTGCTCCTGAAATGTATTTTAGCTTTAGTTCTTTTAGTGGTAGTTGGGATTGTCTACATTGTAGCGATGCTTTCATAAATTTGTATCTTTTGTGGTGGCACGCATGTTGTATAAATAATTAATTATGATCTAGGTTTTAATATGATATTTATGTCATGTAATGCAGATGAGCCGTCATTGGATGTATAATGCTGATCGCCGCTCACAAGAGTTCATTGACGGCGTGCATTCTTTATTACGTGCGGCCGAGACAAACAAACGCGACGGTTTCATGTGCTGCCCATGTGCCATATGTAAGAATACGGTGGAATATCCTTGCTCAAGGACTCTTCATTCACACTTGTTCAAGTCGGGTTTCATGCCAAACTATATTTGTTGGACAAAGCACGGAGAAACCGGTGTTGTAATGGAAGAAGATGAAGAAGAACAATGGGACGACAATGATATTATTCCTGATGGTGCGTGCTTCAATGATACTGCAATGGGAGAAGCTGAAGAAGAGGTAGCCGCAGAAGATGAGCCGGCTGATGATCTTTGTCAGGTCATTCGTGATGCACAAAGAGAATGTGAAAGTGAAAAGGAGAAGATCAAGTTCGAGCGGATGCTAGAAGATCACAAGAAATTGTTGTACCCAACTTGTGATGCAGGGCAGAAAAAGTTGGGAACCACACTAGAATTGCTGCAATGGAAGGCAAAGAATGGTGTATCTGACAAGGGATTTGGAGAGTTACTAAAAATCCAAAAGAAGATGCTTCCGAAGTACAATGAATTGCCCGCCACTACCTACGAAGCAAAACAAGTTGTCTGTCCTATGGGGCTAGAAATAGAGAAGATACATGCATGTCCTAATGACTGCATCCTATACCGTGGCAAAGAGTACGAGAAATTGGATGCATGCCCGGTATGCCATGCGTCGCGGTATAAGATCAGGCGAGATGACCCTGGTGATGTTGAGGGCGAACGTCCACGTAAGAAAATCCCTGCCAAGGTTATATGGTATGCTCCTATAATACCACGCTTGAAACGTCTGTTCAGAAACAAAGAACATGCAAAATTGTTACGATGGCACAAAGAAGACCGTAAGGTAGACAATATGTTGAGACACCCTGCTGATGGGTCCCAGTGGAGAGCAATCGATAGAGAATTCCCGGAGTTTGCAAATGACGCAAGAAACTTAAGGTTTGCTTTAAGTACAGATGGTATCAATCCTTTTGGAGAGCAGAACAGTAGTCATAGCACTTGGCCTGTTACTCTAAGTATCTACAACATTCCTCCTTGGTTATGCATGAAGCGGAAGTTCATTATGATGCCTGTGCTCATCCAAGGCCCGAAGCAACCTGGCAATGACATCGATGTGTACCTGAGACCACTTATTGATGAACTTCTCATTTTGTGGAATAAAGAAGGTGTACGTGTGTGGGATGAGTACAAACAGGAACACTTTGATCTGCGAGCATTGTTGTTCGTAACAATCAATGATTGGCCTGCTCTAAGTAATCTTTCAGGACAGTCAAACAAGGGATATAATGCATGCACACACTGCTTCGGTGATATTAGAGGTGTATTCTTGAAAAAATGTCGAAAGGTCGTGTACCTTGGCCATCGTCGATTTCTTCCTGCAAATCACCCCGTAAGAAAGAAAGGTAAGCATTTTAAAGGGAAAGCAGACCACCTGACCAAGCCTCGCAACCGAACCGGTGAGGATGTACTCGATATGGTCAATGATGTGAAAGTCGTCTTTGGAAAAGGACATGGAAGCCAACCTATTCCGAAAGACGCTAACGGTCACGCACCCATGTGGAAGAAAAAGTCCATATTTTGGGACCTACCCTATTGGCAAGTCCTGGAGGTCCGTAGCTCGATCGACGTGATGCACCTGACGAAGAATCTTTGTGTGAACCTTGCTAGGCTTTATGGGTGTGTATGGAAAGCCTAAGGACACATTTGAAGCACGACAGGACCTGCGTTGTTTGAGAGAAAGAGACAACCTGCATCCAGAGAAGACAGATGATGGACGCCATTACTTACGTCCTGCTAGCTACACTCTAAGCAAAGAGGAGAAGGAAATCATGTTTGAATGCTTAAACAACATCAAGGTACCATCTGGATTCTCCTCGAATATAAAGGGTATTATAAATGTGACAGAGAAGAAATTCTGTAACTTAAAGTCCCATGACTGTCACGTTCTCATGACGCAATTACTTCCAGTTGCATTAAGAGGAATTCTACCTCCAAATGTACGTCTAGCCACCGTAAAGCTATGTGCATTCCTCAATGCAATTTCTCAGAAGGCAATTGATCCAACTGATCTAGCTAAACTACAGAATGATGTGGTTCAATGTCTCGTCAGCTTTGAGTTAGTGTTCCCTCCTTCCTTCTTTGATATTATGACACACCTCCTAGTTCACCTAGTCAAGGAGATTTTCACTCTCGGTCCTGTGTTCCTACATAACATGTTCCCCTTAGAGAGATTCATGGGAGTCCTAAAGAAATATGTTCACAACCGTGCTCGCCCAGAAGGAAGCATCGCCAAGGGCTATGGAACAGAAGAGGTCATTGAGTTCTGTGTTGACTTTATTCCCGACCTTGACTCGATTGGTGTTCCTGAATCGAGACATGAGGGGAGACTAAGCAGAAAGGGGACACTAGGGAGGAAAACATATATTGGTACGGATGATGATTATTTCAATAAAGCGCACTACACAGTTCTACAGAACTCCTCTTTGGTAGATCCGTATATTGAGACACACAAGGATCTCTTACGATCCGAGTTTCCAGGCAAGACTGAAGCTTGGATTACGCATAAGCACATGGAAACTTTCGGCGGTTGGTTGCGAAAAAAATGTCAAGGTGATGAGAGCATCCATGAGCAACTGTATTTATTGGCTATGCAACCATCATGGCATATCGTCACATACAAAGGGTACGAGATAAATGGGAACATATTCTACACAGTAGCCCAAGATAAAAGGAGTACCAACCAAAACAGTGGTGTCCGCATAGATGCCACAGACCCGAATGGGAATAAGCAGACATATTATGGACGCATAGATGAAATATGGGAACTAGAATATGCACCTACTTTGAAGATCCCATTGTTCAAGTGCCAATGGGTCAAGGTGACCGGAGGCGGAGTAACAGTAGACAACGAGTATGGAATGACAACAGTAGACCTTAGTAATATTGGGTACAAAGACGAACCATTCGTCCTTGCCAAGGATGTGAATCAGGTGTTCTATGTCAATGATATGTCTACCAAACCAAAAAGAGGGAAAAACGATAATGACTCAACCAAAGAGCCAAAGCGCCACATAGTTCTTTCAGGGAAAAGAGTCATCGTGGGAATTGAGGACAAGTCGGACATGTCAGAAGAATATGAAAAGGATGACCGAATTCCGCCCTTCAAAGTGAACAAAGACCCTAGCATCTTGGTAAATGATGAGGACACTCCATGGTTACGAAGCGATCATAACCAAGGGACATACGTAAAGAAGAAGTTCACTGCTGTGCCCACTTGATGATATAGTGATTTAATATAGTGTGTGTTTGAGATATTATGTAATAATTGTGAATTCAGATGTTTATTATGTCATATTTCAAATTAAATCAATGTTTGATTTGGTGGGATTTCTCTCTCAAAAAGGTAAATTAGGATACTGAGTGATGAAAAATTAAAATATTAACGTTAAAATGATGTGAAAACAAATTTCCTGTCCAAAACCAATAATTTTAATAATTTTAATTAAACACTACATTTTTGCATTAACGAAATAATAAATATTAGTTACATTATGTTTTATAATTCTAACAAAAAATAAAAAAAGTTAGGTTATCGATTTTTCCTATGTGCAATAAACAAAAATAAAATTCATATTTTTAACAAAATAATTTTATGCCTTTTATTTAATTTACTATGTATTTAATAAAAACTATTGCATTTCTATTGTATTTAACAAGACTATTGCTTAAAACAGGCGGGAAACGAAACTGCAGGCCACCTTTACTCCCGGGTGGGAAGCCCACCCGGGAGTAAAGGTGGGCTGCAGTTTCGTGGCCCGCCAAAAAAAGCCTTTACTCCCGGTGCGTGTTACCAACCGGGAGTAAAGGTATACCTTTACTCCCGGTTGGTAACACGCACCGGGAGTAAAGGAACCTTTACTCCCGGTTGGTAATACGCACCGGGAGTAAAGGGTTTTTACTCCCGGTTGGTGGCTGGCACCGGGAGTAATTCTCCTCTGCTATATAACCTCCAGCGCCTGGCAGATCGATCTGCTCGTCTTCTTCCTCGTCGAACACCGCCGCCCGGCCTCTTCTTCGACCTCGCGCCGCGTCCGTTCGCCTTCCGTGACACCGGCGCCGCCGTCTTCTTCCTCGTGCGGCCTCCACCGCGCGCGCCCGTGCCCCTCCTCCGCGCTTGCCCGTGGCCCTCCACCGCGCCCTCCTCCGCGCCCGAGGCCCTCCACCGCGCGTTGCCCCACCGCGCCGGCCCGAGGCCCTCCAGTACGTACACTGCCGAGCTTCGAGGTGATATATTCGTCGATCTCTTTGTACATTCGTCCGAGCCCTCCACTGCCGAGTTATAGATCACGTCGAAAACTACAACTTTGGTGTAAGCCATGTCAACGGTCGAGGTCGATTGAAAATTCCAAATTTTGAATCACAAAATCTATAGAAACTAAAAATGAATATTTGGAACTCTAAATGATTTTAAATAAAAATATATCTTAAGGCAAGTTTTGAATATTTGGAACTCTAAATGACAAGTATAATTGATCACCAATGAAATTACTTTAGAAATTAATTAGATCGATGTAAATCCATGGCTTGTATAATAAACACGCTATATATTATTTGGAAACAACGCTACGAACCATCCGCTAATGATCCAGCCCATCAACCGCCATATATTCATCACTATGATATGCCATTATTTCAAGATGCAGTTTCAATAGAAGAATTTTTTCTATCTTCATAGATCAATGTTTGTTAACGAAATTTTATCCAAATATATTCATGTAGGGTCTTTTTTTTTGAAGGATTTGTTGTAGGATATATAATGGTCAAATAGGAACTCAATTTTGATACCCAGTTTATAAACTAAGCGTTTTTTAGTTTATCAAAAATATCACATGTTTCTTCATTTGTGAACTTTGAATATACAGATATAATATATTAATGTTGCTAAAGTAATATGAGCATTACATATTTTTTTCCGGGAAGACTATCTTCAAACTTTATATCATAGCATCAGAGATCGCCTGTAGAAGAAGAAAATAAATTCTTATCATTTCGGAAATAGTAATGGTTATATGAGCAATAAGACACGTATACTTACATTTCATAATGGCTTATACTTATATTATTAACATAGAATTTTCTCATATGATGAATGACTACATGGTTGATCACATGGTACATAGGATCACAACATCACGCACCGACACCGCCCCGGCCCGCCTCACGTCGTCGTCGTCGTCAGCACGCCGGCCCGCCTCACGTCATCGTCGTCAGCACACCGGCCACCGCGCCGACATGTATATATACGTCATTTGTATTCATATGCATTTCGTCCATGCGTTTCTATGTATACGGCGGAGCACCGCCGCCCTCGTTCACCCATGTGTACAGACATATATACGGCGGAGTGGAGCACCGCCACTCTTGTCACACCGCCCTTTCTCGTGCCCTAATTCGCCCTAGTACCGACGTAGTTCGTCCTAGTGTGGCGAATTGCGTCCGTGATCGAGGGGCAAGATTTAATAATGCATATTGTTTGTAGATTTTACGCATGTAATAAGCAAAGATTTGACGTACTATATATTGGTTTTGTTTTTTGAAGCTAGATGGCCGACCCGAGAAATATGGATGAGGAGGAGTTGATGATGAATTTGATCAACACTGGCACTCAAGTTGCCGGCGATGATGGTGCTAAAAATAACGTGCAAGAGGATGTAGATGACGGGAGTCAGTACTTAGCTCTTGAACAAAATGAGCAACAACATATTGGCCAAGTATATATTTTTTATTATTAGCTATATATATATATTATCATATGTCTTATGTGTGCTCATGACATTAAAAATAATGTTTATGTTTTGTAGCCCTCTGGATCGACATCAACAACTACAACGAAGAGTAAAAATGTTCGAGGTCCCAAAAAGCCATTGGAGGGTCGCTTCATCATCTCGGAGTTCAATGTGGATACAGGAGAACCCGGGGGGCCGAATAAAATGAAATTTGTGCACCACTGTGGTTACCTTGTACGGGACCGGCTCCCGATTAGTACCCGTGAATGGAAGAAGAAGACCAATGCTCCTCATATCAGTTTTGTCTCCGATCGTGACAAGGCGTTAATTTGGAATGATGTCTTGGTATATTTCACGCTCCAAACAGATGATTATGATGATATAATAGATGGTGATGAATTGAAGGAGCGAGTTAGGGATTGGGCAATGAAGAAGATGGCCACCCAGTTTTAGACTTGGAAGAAACACCTATACACGACGTATGTCAAGAAGAACATAGCACCAGATTTTACTGTCCCAGGCCCGATCTCAAAGCAGAGGCCCTATTGGGATGAGTTTGTACAGTACAAGACTTCAGAAGAGGGTGTGAGTCGGGTGATAAAGAACCAACGTAATGCCCAACAGAAGACATACCACCATACCTTGGGATCAGGTGGCTACCCGACTGCCATTAAGAAGTGGAACAAAATGGAAGCAGACCTTCTTGCCAAGGGTATCAGACCAGAATCACTCGAGTGGGGAGAACGTGCAAAGAATTGGTTTTTCGCTCATGGGGGAACACTAGACCAGGAGACAGGGAAGTGCGTTTATGGCGCAAGACTGCAAGAAGCAGCAGAAAGATTGTTTTATGCTCAGAGAGCTGCTGCTAGTGGTGAGTTCAGGCCCAACAGAGAGAAGGATGAGCTGACATACGCCATCGGGACTATTGAACATGGTGGCCGAACTAGAGGCAAAGGAAGTGTCTCGTGGGAGCATGGATTCCCTCAGGACAGACCTTCCTACAGAAGTCGCCAGAGAAAGAAGGAAGAAGAGGCACACCGGCTCCAGAGGTTGGAGGAAGCGGTGCGTGAAGCACAGGAGCGGGAAAAAAACCTTGAAGCGAGAATGCAGGAGGAAATCAAAAGGCAAGTGCAAATAGCAGTGAGTGCAAGCAAGCAGGCATCAGAGCCAGGAATCAACATTAGCCAATCTGTTCAGTTGAAAAGCAGCTGCGCTTCCACGGAGATACCAAATCAAGGGGACACAGGACTGCGCTTCCCTGTGGATGACGTCACTGAACCTTGTACAACGTGTGAGCTACACATTCCGAAGGAGAATTCCACAATCAAGGTGGCTATCGGTCTTGTTAATCCTATCGACCGAACCAAGACACCAAGGATTCATGGGAATATAATCCAAGAAGGATATGCCACCATCTCGGTAGATAAAGCTGAAAAAGGTTTTAGTGATTTGCCTCTTGACATTCCTGGAGGTGATGGCGAGAAGACTCTAGGAGAAGCGGAGAAGACATTCATTCTATGGCGCAAGCGCTACATCATCATTCCAGGGATGTCGGCTCCACCTCCTTCTGAACTACCTCACCATAGGTACGTGCGGATGAAAACACTACATCATTAATTTGTATTGGCTTAAATAATTAACAATCTGCTCATAATAATATGTCATTCCTTTTTTTGTAGCAGATCCTCCCCCAACCTAAATCCAATTGTTCAATCGCCAGATCATCATAGTGCTCTGTACGATGACATTGTGTTGGAAGACGAGGCTGCATCCACACCCTCTCCAAGGAGGTCTCCAACGCCACAGCCGCCACCTCCAAGGAGGTCTCCAACGCCGCTGCCAACACCTCCAAGGAGGTCTCCAACGCCGCTGCCAACACCTCCAAGGAGGTCTCCAACGCCTCCCCCGCCCCCGCCTACCAAGAAGCCTAGCAAGAGGCCAGCCCCTCGAACGAAGAATCAGTCCCCGCCTGCAAAGAAAGCCACCGTGAAACCAAGGGCTATTCCCAAAATAATATCTGAAGAGAAGGAAGAAGGAACTGATGCATATAAAAAAGACATGTCTAGATTCTATGACAAACTTAAAATGAATCAAGAAGCAAGGAGAAACCCAGAGAAACCGTACTTCTTCGTAGCTCCGGATATTTTAAGAAAAAAGGTGACTTCTTACCAGCATCAACAGCGGGAATCTCGTAAGCCGTCCAAATCAACGTTATCAGACTATGACCACACTCTCACCAAGTCAATTGAGGCGGCACAGAAAAAGAAGCGGGCAGGGAAAGGAGTTGCCCAACTCGGACAACAAGCGCACCAATCAATCCCCCCGCTAGTTGTTGGTAATGAATATGGTTCGAATTTAGGATTAATGCATCAGGCAAACATACCTCCGGATGTCGATTTGGATCACCTTGGTGAATTTCTTGATGAGACTGGTCTCGACCTTTACCAGATGTTTGGTGATGGAAAAATTGAGAGTGCGGCGGAGGTTGATATTTGGAAGAAAAAATTTGTACTAGGCCAGAGTCTATACAACCCTCAAGCCTTATCTGATCTGGGGACGCAAATGTACCTGCTAAACAAGTGGTACATGCAGGCGTCTACCAGTGGAGACTTCTGCGTTGGTGTCAGAATTAGAGACGAACATTGGTTCCGTGGCGATGATGTTATGTATGTTGACTTTGCAGAATTTCATCAACTATGCCACCTTACCTCTCTGGACAAAGTTATCATTAGCTGCTATTGCCTGTAAGTAATAATTCTTTCGATCTATTATTAAACTCATCATATGTGTGCATATGCATATAAATTATCCTAACAAGTACTATATATATGCAGATTTACAATGACAGAGCTCAGAAAGGAAGGCTGCAATGAAATTGGTTTTGTTGATCCCCATATAGTATTCAAAGACCCAATTACTCCAATGACTAATTGGAAGTCTGAGTCAGAGAGTAACATCATGAACTTCTTAGTGAACCAACGCCACAAGAAGGATATACTCTTTCCCTATAACTTCAAGTGAGTGTTAATCATGTCGATCATAGCCTTAATGGCTCATATGTTGATTCTAGTTAATTAATGAGTGTTATGCGTTATATCCTATAAACACATGCAGCAATCACTGGATATTGATGGACATCGATCTGGTGAAAAGTCACTTGATAATCTATGACTCGATGAGAAAACCACAACAAGACTACCAAGATATGATAGATATTATCCAGAGGTAATTTCGGGATCTCTAGCAACTATATATACACACAAACATGATGATTAACTATATCTGATGACGTGGCAAATTTTTTATTGGGCAGTGTTTGGAAAACCTTTATTGAGAAGCAACACATGGAAAAATGCAAAGCGCCACTGAATGTAATCCCATTGAAAGTAAGTCCCCTGAATCGCATCATCTTTATTAATTAAACATATAGCTTTCACCGGATCACCAGATTGGATGACAAATCTTTTTCTCGTAAAGTGGTGTCTGAGGCAGGAACAGGGGAACAACTACTGTGGTTACTATGTTTGCAAGTTTATCAAGGTGCTCTCCCAAAGAACTCCTACAGAGAGACTCAAAGTACGTTAAAAATACACTATATATTCATTTAATTATTATTATTGATTGTGTTACTATGTCTTTATATATATATATATGTACATATATTAATTTATTTTCCTTTAATTCAAACCTGTAGACTCGATGGTTGGAGGAAAAGGTCATACGGCAAGACCAAATCAAAGCAATTCAAGAGTCTATAGCCGGATTTTTTAATGAGCAGGTCATCGATTCCAAGGACGAGTTCTACTTCGACCCAACACTGCCATTGAAGCCAAGCTAGAGGATGAGAAGAAACTTGTTATGTCACAACAACTATAATGCAATCTTTTGTAATATATGCACATGAAATAATATAATGTAAAATACACATATGCATGCATGCATGTAAATATATATATGATGCATGCATATATATATATATATATATATATATATATATATATATATATATATATATATATATATATATATATATATATATATATATTTCTATGCTTGAATTGTGTGATTTAATACGTTCATTGTGCTTGAACCGAAACATACTATATGCGCATATAAATGTATAATTAGCAGCGTACAATACGACTTCGAAAACCTATTTTGAAAAGAAAACAAAAAAATGAAAAGAAAAGAAAAAAGAAAAAAACCTTTAGTCCCGGTTCGTATTACCAACCGGGACTAAAGGTGCCGGCCATCGTGGCATGTCAGGAGGCACCTTTAGTCCCGGTTGGTGTTACCCACCGGGACTAAAGGTCCTCCTTTAGTCCCGGTTCCTGACCCGGGACTAAAGGACCCCCCCTTTAGTCCCGGATGCTTGCTCCCGGGTGGGGAACCGGGACTAGAGGGGGTTCCCCACCGGGAGTAAAGCTCGGTTCTCTACCAGTGCTACCACTAAGAATATCCTAACTTTTATATCTTGTACCCTGTCACCTATGGGATTATGTATTGGGTAGTAATGCTAGTGCTCAAACAACAACCATGATTGTTGAAACTTGACTAATGGAATATGCAATAAACACTAAAAGATGTTTTTAGCAACAAGGAACAAGAGGGCTAGAGCATAGTTTTTGCAATGCTCTAGATTCCTCTCCCTAAGAACTAATCTGTAAGTGATCAACTGGGACTTATAGTACAACCACGAGTGCTATATGGCTCTGGCTTTAGTTCAGTATGAGGACCTTTTCTAGCTCGTAGTAGCTTACAGAAAGGCATAAGAGGGGCTACGATTGGTTTGATCTCGCGGCCTGCCAAGGGAGTGCACTTTGATTTCTATGTCTTTTTGTTAGTCACACCTTAGAGGAGGGATCTTACTGGTTGATAGGGAATTCTTAGCGGGCTACACTTGTTAGACAGACCTTTGAAAGACTTCACAGTGAGCCCTGCTGACCTTCCTTGTTAGTGGGTTAAGAGGCTCGTGACCTCAGGCGAAAGGATAAATCACGGCTCATGGTGAAAGTGTACAACCTCTACAGAGTGTAAAACCGGTATATCAGCCGTGCTCACTGTCACGAGCGGACTTAAAACATTTACGGAATAGATTATCACTATTGACTAATTGTCTATGCTATTCATTATTCATGTATACCTGATCATGTGTTTTCACGGGCTTATGATAAACTTGATACTACTCAATTGCTAAAAGATGATTCACTAAAAGCTAATGCAGTTCAACCAGTGTCTATCTTTTGAGCCTTATGAACCCCATGTTATTCTTGTTGAGTACGGCATGTACTTATGCTTGTTTATTTTTATTACTTGGATAAAAACCCAGGATAGGTACCAGATTACTAGATTATGAAGCAGTTAGGCTTGTGATCAAATAGTCAGTTGTCCCTGTGGTTTTGGAGCATTCGCCTGAAGAACGGAGTGTCTTTCCACTGTCTATTATCTAAGATTATATTCTTTATACTAATACGTTATATATTAAGCATTGTTTATTGATATTATCTCTATTTGTAGTTATATGTGTGATTTGATTTTCTGAGCTCATATACGGTGTGTCTGATTTTGTCCTTAAAATCGGGTGCTACAGAGACCCATTTGCAGAAAGGGTTCTCTTTTAAGTCTTGTTGTTGTATAAAACAAAAAAAAGGTATTGAATTCTTTGCCTATAGCATTATCAAACGTGGATTGGATCTTATATTTTAGGTAACGGTTGTTGAAAGATGACCACGGTAATGCCTCACTCTCGGGTCTGATCGACTCGCACGCATAGAACAAAGTCAGGAACAAAGTATAACGGGTAAAACATGTAGCTGAAGATATTAATGGTTCGTAATTAAATATATGCAGTAACTAAGGGATTGTTTGAGGTTCAGAGCTGGTCAGTCGTTGGATTTTAGCCCCCTGGAGCCAGATGTGCTGCCTGGCCTTAGCTACCTGGCAAATCCAATTCATATGGAAAAGTTATAAATGATTTTTTGGAAGTAACTATTTATAGAGATGGGTATGTTTAGATATCTGCCTCCGAAAATCGTTTTTAGCAACACACGCTTAGAATGTCCACCTCTAGTCATTTTCAGAGACAGGCATCTTAAAGTCTCCGTCTCTAGAAATCGATCGATGTAGTCGGGCGTCCTAAGACGACTGCCCCTGTTAATTGATGATTTTCAGAGGTGATCGCCTTAGGATGCCCACCTTTATAAATGATTTTTGAAGATGAGCATTATTCTAGAGACTACTAGACCATTTATGAATGCAGACACTAATCATTTATCTGGTAGTGATAGAGGCACGGAAAGAGCGGGGGCGCACCTCAACGACTGTCATTCTCACTTTTGAGAAACCAAATATTATTAACTTTAACTAAATATATAATAGAGATTATTAATATTTATGACTCATAATGTTATCATTATACTAATATTTAAATATATTTTTGTAATAAACTTATTTGGAAATAAAAAATGCTAATATTTTATACAAACTGATAATTTTTTTTAAAAAAATTGACTTGAGCTGCGCCAAAGAAAATCCACTCCATCAAGAAAACAAATGATATTTGAAGTACAATTTCTTCAAAGATAAATGCTAATTACATTTTCCAACCACCGAGACTATTAATTTCAATTAGTTTCCATTCTACCATCCAGAACTCTCAATAGATTTTTGTCTCTACAGAGTACGAATACATTATGCATTGTTCGGCTTACCACATATTCGGCTCGTTCGACTTCTTTTTTCAGTCGGAACAATGTTTTTCTCTCACAACAATTCAGCCAGAACAGTGTTTTTCAGCCAGTTTCAGCCAAGTTTCAGAGCAGCGAACATGGCCTATTTGTCGTGGGTTTGTAACCACGGCCAGTGATAGGTCGATGTGTAGAACTTCTATGGTTGACAATCAAGATAGGAGAGGTTTATCCTTATTTAGGCTTCGGAGCCATACATTCAGCAATCTGAGTTCAATGTATCAGAGGCCCCATTCGCTTCGCTGAAAAAATAAGCTGAAACACTGTTCCGGCTAATGTGTTGTGAGAGAAAAACACTGTTCCGGCTAAAAAACAAACAGAAAAAGACGGATTATAAAAGAAGCGAACAGGGCCCAGAGTGCTTAAGCGAAATTAAAGAGTTAAATGCACCAGAGATCCATTAACTTGTGAGGAGGTTTCAGTTGGGTCCATCAACTTTCAAAGTGGCTTTTTTGGTCCATAAACTTTTAAAATGATTCACTGTATGTCCATACCTATTTATTTAACCTTAAATTCAAAGCACATTTGTAGAAAACCCCCTACCTTTCTTTATCTTCTACACGCTCACCCTTCAGTCATCGTACGTAAGAACTTGATTTGCAGTAGTTAGTTGCGGCCGGCTGAAATCTGAATCTTGGTGTGGGAACTCTTTCTGATCTCGATGGCATGTAGGGCATGATCATCCTGGCGCTGACGGCCGACATGCTGCCGTTCGCGTCGCCGCGGGATCAACAGCTTGTTCATCATGGTTGGCGTGGGCGGGATCAACGGCAGCAGTGCGCGGGCGCGACGGAGGGACAATTCACGGTGCTGGCGCTATCGTTCTTGTTCATCGTGGTGGGCACGGGCGGCATCCAGCCGTGCAGCCTGCCGTTCGGTGCCGACCAGTTCGACCCGCGCACGGAGTCCGGCCGCCGCGGGATCAACAGCTTCTTCAACTGGTACTACTTCACCCTGACCATCGCCGTCGTGGGCTCGTCGACGGGGATCATCTATGTGTAGAGCAACATGAGCTGGTGCATCGGGTTCGTCATCCCCGCCGCGCTCATGTTTGCCTCCTGTGTGCTCTTCTTCGACGGCGCGGGGCTCTACGTCCCCATGCGCTCCGAGGGGATCCCCTTGGCCAGCGTTTTCCGCGCCGCCGTCGTGGCGGTCCATAAGCGGCGCGCCCCGGCGCCCGAGGACCCCACGGCGTCCCTCTTCAGGACGCGCCACGCGAGCTCGCTCGTGTCGAGGCTCCCCTACACCGACCAGTTTAGGTTCCTCGACAAGGCCACCGTGGTGGTGGAGTACGACAGCGAGGTCGGCGACTCCAGCGGCGGCCGCCCAGGGACCCGTGGCTGCTGTGCAGCCTACAGCAGGTGGAGGAGGCCAAGTGCATCCTCCGTATCATGCTGGTGTGGGACACCTGCATCGTCTACTACGTGGCGTTCGCGCAGACCAACACCTACGCCTGCTTCGAGGTGCCGCCGGCGTCGTTCACCATCTTCCCCATGCTGGCGCTCGTCGTGTGGATCCTTCTCTACGACCGCCTCATGGTGTCGTGGCTGCGCAGGCTCACCAGCGTCGAGGGCGGCGTCACGCTGCTCCAGCACATGGGCGTGGGCATGGTGCTCTCCGTCGTGGCCATGCAGTGTCGATGCCTGTAGCCTCACCGATGGCCCCCGCGTTCGCCGAACCACCGTCGAAGTCGCCCTCGCCGGTACGCCAGTGACCATGTCCCGTTCCTTCCGCCATTACCTTCACACAAGACTGGAACATCCTGGTGCTCCATCTTCTTCGTTTTCGTCAGGGCCCCGTAGCAGCCATCATTCGTCGCCCTATTCTTTGTGGACGCGAGCTCGACCCAGACTGCCACGGCCGCTCCTCGACACAGCGACGACCCCTACATAGCCTCGACCCCGCCTACACCGTGTGGTCGTCCGCCAGCTAGCCGCCGGTGAGCACCCTAGCCTCAAAGCCCCACCTTTTGTGCGTTGCCTGTCCTGGTCATCGACACCGGCTGCTCTTGGGTGCTCACGTCGATCACACGCCCTGCCTTGGCACCTGTGCGCCTACAATCACGTAGCACGCTACCCCATGCGCATGCATCGTGGACTCACCGCCCGGCTCCTTTGAGCTTTTGGCCGCCCGGCTCCTTCGAGCTTTCGGACTCGCCACACGCGCATGCAAGCTGCCGTGGCCTTCGCTAACCTGTCCGGCCCGCTGCCGCCGGAGCTCGGCGAGCTCGCGCGGCTCGAGAAGCTGTTCCTATTGAAGAACCGGCTCGCCGGTGCCATACCACCGCGGTGGTCCCGCCTCCGCGCGCTGCAGGCTCTCGACCTATCAGCGCACCGCGGCACTGTGGACTTCCGCTGTGGTGGTGGCCTTCGTGGGGATGGCGGTGCTCGCTGTCACCGCACGCTGGCTGCAGCGGTGGTAGCGCGGGCGGCGCACGTGCACACCCCAACGTTGTCGTCGGGTCGGTGTACCGCACGAAGATGCCGAACGGTGAGGTGATCGCTGTGAAGAAGTTGTGGCGCCAGCCGTCGGCGCACAAGGAGGGAGGAGGAGGAGCTCCGGTGGCGGAGCCACCACCGAAGCGGCGGAAGGAGCCATCAGCTGACGCGGACGGCAACAGCAACGGAAACAGGAGCATGCTCGCCGAGGTGGAGGTGCTGGGCCACCTCCGGCACCGCAACATCGTCCGGCTGCTGGGGTGGTGCACCGACGGCGAGCACCTCCATGGCGTCGAGGCGGGTCGGCGTGGGGAGACGCGTGAGCCGGGCGTGGAGCGGCCGCGGCCGGACCTCCACGACGCGGGCGGCTTCGGCCAGCAGGCACCGCGGCCGCGCCCTGGCGCGTCACGGAGAGGAGGAAGAGCGGCTGCTGGAGGAGGGCGCTGGGAAGCGAGATGCCAGTTGGGCCCACATGGCCACAGCTGCAGCTCACCAGCGCGCCCGCAGCAGCGACGGCGGGCGCCACGGAGCCGTTCGCGTACGTGACGTGGTGCGGGAAGGGGTTTTCTACAAATGTACTTTGAATTTAAGGTTAAATAAATAGGTATGAACCTGCAGTGAACCATCTTAAAAGTTTATGGACCCAAAAAACCACTTTAAAAGTTGATGAACCCAACTGAAACCTCCTCACAAGTTAATAGATCTCTGATGCATTTATAATCCTAGAGTCCCAGGCGCGTGCCCACGCACGCAGGCGGAGGGACGCCGTGGAGGGTTGGGACGAGTGCGCGTGGGCCGGGCCCAAGTCCAGCCCGGCACGTTCTTGATCTCCCCTATCGTTTGTTGTGCTTGCTGAGGAACAGACGACTTGCAATTTGTGGACCTTTGTTTGTTCGATTTCGTTGGTCAAGTTCCAAGCAAAGTCAAAAAAATAGCAAGCGAGGCACCAATGGTGATGCCGTGCATCTCAACATTCTTCGGAGGTCTTCATATAATAGAGTGTGCTGTGCTGGCATGTATATGTATTTATTTAAAGAGATGGACGCATGCATGCACCGTAAAAGATAATTGTATTATTTCACAAAAAGAGAGAGAATTGTATTAGATATCTCTTATTAAGAAGATCTTATAGGTTGTCGAGAGCTAAGAGTAAAGGCTACGTGCATATGTGGAGTGCATTTTATTTCAGGATAGACAGAGGTGTGATTTAAATAATTCCTTAGGCCTTGGACCAATTTTTTTTTTTCTAAAAAAATGCATATTCAAGTATAGGCTTGTGTGGCACAATACATTCCTCTTTGACTTTGTTATCAGGCCATTCATCAAGCTATAAGGCTGTTCACAATCTGACAACCATTTGTCTTGTATCACAATTTGAATACACACAGTTAATAGGTAGTCAATTAATAGTTAGCTAGCCAAAATTAGCCACGAACTATTAACTAGCTACTATTACTCCCTTCCTCCCAAGTTGTAAGTGGTTCTAGACATTATGCATCTAGACTAGAAAAAACAAATGTATGTAGACAAAACCAAGAATGATTTATAAGAGGGTGTTTGGATCCAGAGACAATCACATCGGACGTTTGGATGCTAATTAGGAGGACTAAACATGAGTTAGTTATAAAACTAATTGCATAGATGGAGACTAATTTGTGAGAATGATCTATTAAGTCTAATTAATCCATCATTAGCATATGGTACTGTAGCACAACAGTGTCAAATCATGGATTAATTAGGCTTAATAGATTTATCTCGCAAATTAGTCTTTACTTGTGCAATTAGTTTTGTATTTAGTCTATATTTAATAATCTAAATTAGTGTCAAACATCCAATGCGACAAGAACTAAAAATTAGTCCATGAAACCAAACACCCCCTAATTTGGAATGGAGGGAGTAGCCGCTAGTGGATTGGGAATGAAAACGACCGGAAACCGTGAAAGGTCCTAATATGGCTAGAGGGGGGGTGAATATGTAACACCCTTGGTGTTACGAGCTTATTTAGCACCGCGATTTAGGCCTAAGTAAAAATTTTCGAAACGAGTTCCACGGAATTTTTGGTTTAAAACGTACGTGATGCGATAAGTGAATCATGTGTGACTTAGTTTTGCGGACTCGGGTAAACGCTCAAGTTAAACTACGCCGTGCGTAGGAATATTTATGAATGTCTGACGATGATTCTAGCAAGCGGTTTGTTATATTAGATTAAGCATAAGAAGCAACTCTTATAAATAAAATGAAATCCATTAATAAATAAAAAGTTATATACATATATGAACTCTTCTGGATCATTGATATCATGCATGGCCGGGGTCGGTCCGATCCAGCTGCCAATGTGTACGTGCGGAGAGAAAGTTGATATTATAATATAAAGCAGGCAAAAACGCATGGACAACTTAACTCATCCGCTCCCTGTCTGTGCATGCACCAGCACCCTTCACGTGGTGCCAAGCTTTTGACTGTCGTAGTTGACTTTGGGATAGCAAGCGAAATGTTCGGAGGGACGTCTCCCTGCCTACTTTGCTTGCTTGTCTTGCCGCACGTGGCCCTGCTCGGCCACTAGCACACTGAAGCAAGAACCACTACAGGTTTACGTGCTGCAGTCAGGTCAGTGCCAGACCTGTCCCGCAACGCGCCATGGCCGCTGGGCCACGGTCGACACTGGCCGCCTGTCGTCTTTTCCCTTTTCCCTCGTGCTTGCGCGTCCTTGGTTTCCTGTGCTAGACGCAGCCCCCGCTCTGCTTTTCTTTTTCCCTCTGCTTCTCCACAGCTCCACCGCACGCCCACACCAGCGCCCTCCTCGTTTCTCCTCCGCGTTGCTGCCGTGCACCACACCGCCTGCACCCTTGCCTGCTCGCCCTTCTCGTCTGTGCCGGTGCTCTGCCCCGGTCCGTTTCGGACCGTAGCCGATGGACTGCGTTCCCAAGCGTTTGCCTCGCCGACATTCGTTCCTACGCCGCTGCGCGTGAAGTTTCGCGTCCTGTGCCGGGCCGCTGCTCCATGGTCACACCGGCGCCCTCCTTTTCTTCTCCTTGCCGCGCGCCCGAGCCTACGCTGGAGCCGGTCCATCCCCGCGCGCATGCCCCGGTCCCGTGCTGGGCATGCTGTTCCTTGGCGCGCCGTGGCCGCACTTCCTCCCCTTCCAAAATTCATCGTGCACGAAGCTCTTCCCTCAAATTCCTTGCGCTCACTGGTGCCCGAGGTCCCTAGCTTGTCATTGCTGTCGATCGTGGTGGAAATCGTCCATCAGAGAGCTCGCACGAAGCATCGCCGTCGCCGCTGGCCACCATGGGCGCCGCACTGAGCTCGGCCATGGTTTCCTCTCTTTCCTTGCTTCCTCTGTTTGATTCTTGATGTTTTGGTTCCGCACTGATGTCATGGCTTTGTCCGTGAAGCAGTTTCGCCGGCGGGTCTTCGTAGCAGCAGGAACGCCGCTGTCGTCGCGGTGCACCGGCGCCACCATTGCTGCGCACGAGGCCAGCGCAGCTCCAGCCCTTTCCACCTTGAACCGTTCCGTGACTAGGACTATGGTGAGCCCCCATTGCTCATCGCATGTCGTTTTGGTTCTAGTACATATCCTTGCGCCGGAACGAGCTCGTCGCCCCGATGAACGGCCGCCGCCGTCGGTCTGCACACGGTCGGGCGTATGCGACCTTGCCCTGTTACTCGACACCGTCCGCGCCCAAGCGCTGGGCCAGCCAACGGCCACCATGGCTGGGCCGCCGGTCGGGCGCGCTCGTGGGCCGTCAGTCCCCACCTAGGCCGTCTGTCGGTTTCTGTTGGGCCGCCAGCGCGGTTATTTGCCCCGCCTGGGCCGCGCATCCGCGGGCCACACCGCTGGGCCAGCTGGTGCTGCCGCCTGGGCTGCTTGCTCGCGGGCCAGGCTGAGCTAGGCCAGTTTTGGGCCGCCGGCCCTTTTCAGTTCTGAAATGCCTTTCTAAATATTGGTCTCTAGTTTAAATTGTAAAAATCAATATTAAATGATATAGAAATCCAAAAATGGTAAAACCGATTTTGTTAGTTTTCTAAAATCACGATCTAGCTATTAGTATATTGTGTTCACATAGTTTGATAATATTTTTGGGACCTATATAATTAAATTGAGATACTTAACATTATAAAAAATATATAAACTTGTAGGAACTTTCGTGACAAATTGGTAATAGTATTAGATCGGAAATCCTTACAGTAGGTTCCTAGCAATATTAGCTGCTCACCATAATTTTGTGGCTCTAAGAATAATTAGTTGCTAGATAAATAATAATATCCTATTGCGAATAGAGAAACACCGTTGGTTTATATAACTAAGAATTGTTGAGAAATAATACCTTGTTCGACAACACGGATATGTAGCCTAAGTATGGTCGTCGTTGGATCTGGCTTGTTAACATGAGCGGCGTAAGGCGTATTTATACGAGTCACGATTGCAGTCAATTAATTATATCTTTGCATGGCATTACATTGCATATCATAATAGGGACATCGATGGATCACGGAGTCGTCGGGAGTTGCTGGAGGAATGGTGCTTTTGGAGATCATGTCGCCATGATGGAAAGCTAACTTCTGATTATATTTTTTCCCAGGCAAGCCCCGGTGCATAACCCCTACTTTTCTATAGTTTAAATTATATATGTGCATTAAGTTTTAAGGAGTTGAATGAAACCCACTTGCATATATATCTTTATCCTATGAGTCTTACTAGTATGACAGGATCGTGTAGATTGCTATGCTACAGGACTCCGGTAGAAGTCGAGTGATTGCCTGTCACTCGCGAGAGATAGGAAATATATTATTGGATTACTATCACTTGGAAAATATGAAAATGATGACCAGGCAGGGATATGGTTTGGGTATTGGTGGGTGTAAGAAGTTGTGTCGCCGCGGAGGCGGGTCATAGCTTGGTTACACCGTTTCTCCCTGTTTGGTCGATTAAGGACCGATCGTGCATATGACTCTAGACAGGTCACAGACTTATTATCTCGAGCACATACTTGTGTATGGGCGCTTGGAAGACTTGTTGCCCTCTTGTCGCGAATCCGGCTCTTTCTGGACCGACTGTCTGGGTTTGTTTTTGGTGGAGGAGGTCCTTGCACCGCGCTGAGTCCGGGACTCAGGGGCAGGGGCTTGGAGTCCCAGTTTGGATGGGGACCTGGACACCCGGGACAGGAGAGTGATGGGTTGGTCCTGCTTGTGCCTGGGGTACAAGCGGGGCATGTGTTTTCGGGGTACCCAGCTCGGGGCATTGATTCGTGAATCGCCGGACTATCCGGTACGGCTTGTCTACGGTTTAGCATCGTAGTAAGAACTGAAAGATAAAAGATGGAAGATGGACGAAGAAAATCTGATTGCTTACCACCTGCTTGAAAGTAGCACAGGTGCTTACATAGAATGGTTAGTTAATGAACCAATGCGGCTATTATTAAAAATCAAAGATAAGGACGCACGCTTAGTAATGCTTTCTGCAAATGCAACCCACAAACTAGATAGCCTTGTATATCCTTAAAGTCTTTTCTTTTCTCCGGTCGGATAAGTCTTGCTTAGTATAATTGAGTACTCAGGGTTTATTCCCCTTGTTGCAGGTGACAGGTGGATGCTAGGGCTGACCTTTGTGTGTGGAGTCCTCCTGATGGGCTCAGCGAGGATTTCCTTTACGCTGCGATCGTAGTTGTTATTTATAACTCTCACCAAATGCTTTTATAAATGGAAGTTTAATAATATGTTGTCGTAGTTTATATATCAATACTTCATCATGTCTTTAATAGATGTTTATTTCCGCTGTAACTCTGTTCACATGTTTCTATTCCGCTGTTCAATTAAATTGTTTATAACTCTAATAATATGATTACATTCCGCTATTATAATAATAAATGTTATACTCTGATGTACATGTAACGTGATGTAAGAACTGGTTAAGAATGATGTAAGCTTTATTCTCTCATTTATGATCCTGATGGCAAAAATGTGGATTTTCGGGTTCTCCCCTGGGGTGTGCCCGACGGAATCGAGTAATCTAGTGTTCTCCCTCGAGTGCTTAGTGTCTAATGGAAGACAAGCGCTCCTGTGAGGTATTAAATTAGGCGGTTCTGCCACAGGTGGTATCAGAGCATAAATGAGGAAATAAAGCTTCGAAAACCTTTTCTAAATAAAAATTTGACAACCCGTTGTTGCAAAAAGTTAGGGCGTTTATATGCGAAGTTATATAAGTAGCCCTATTACTATGGTTATGTATCCTGGATAGATGGCACTCTACTGACTTAGATAGGCTTGATCAAGTTTCTACAAGTACACTGACTCGAGCATAGTTCGATAGTATCGTCTAGTTACAGGGAGAGAACGATCTGTTATAAATCTGAGAACGGTTGCCCTATATGTTGGCAACAGTGGAAGGGCGTATAGGACGTGCATTCATGCATATCCTGTTTATACATTTTAGTGTCGTATTGCTGGTAGATACGCCATCCATAGGTGTCGCGCGTGTTGTATTGTGCACGACGAACTTGTTCCTGTTCTAGAGTAGGTCTGCACTGTGGCTTTGTGTTTCGCGTTCGCCCGTGGTTCGCGCCAGTCGTGACCCACGTCTCCCCGTACCCCTTTCTGCGCTCTTGTCGGACCCTTGCCCTGCAGTCGTACTAGTCAGTAATGGCATCGCACGTCGCTCGCCTCGAACTCGTGGAATTTGGTTGATCCGTCGTAGTGATCTCACGCGGGAACCTTGGTGAACCGCGCTAGGACCACTGAACGCTCCACCTTTATAAGTAGAGCCTGACTTAGCCATTGGTACCACCACTCGGCGCACTTTAGCTCGCTTAGCTTTTCCTTTGAGCCAGCTTTTCGCTCAGCCTTCCTTGCAACCACCGCCAGAGATGGCAGGAGCCTGGGTTAGTACCTACTGCATGAACATTGAGGGTTTTCGCAGAATCCTGCATGCCACCCTGTAAAAGCTCAGAGTCAATGATCGCCCCGAGTATGAGGGCCGTGAGTATGAGGAGCATGGCACCGAGCGGTGTGAGGTTACCATCTACATCGGGAAGAGTGAAGAGTTCCCTGACCTCACCAAAGCCTGGAGTGTGACCGCAACCGGGTTTCGCTTCGTCAACACCTACCAGGTTGTGGCCCGCAAAGCCTTGCGGTACCTCTGCCAGATCTTTGAGGAGCCCATTGCTCGTACTCCCATGCGGTTCTTTCCTCCTTTGGACAAGAATCGGCGGGCATGGAGGGCCCGCATGGAGGCTTTGCAAGGACGAGATGTGCAAGAGGACAGTCCCACCATGGTGCACTTGACCATGTACCTGCTCGCTCTGGATGAGCAGTACGATCGTCAAGCCTTGGTGCTGAGGGCGTGCCTTCGGCGCGTCGAGGAAGCCGAGATCTTCAACCGGATGCTCCAAGTGCAGCTCACCGAAGCGCATGCCAGTGCTGCAGCTACTGAGAGCTGGGAGACTGCCATGTCGGAAGCTCTGAAGGAGGCCGAAGATCGGCATGTTCATCAGCTGCGGGTGGCCTATCTTGTCACCAGGGCCGAATAGAGGACGTTGGCTGACGAAAGGCAGGATGCCCCGATCTTGGAAGGGATCCCTATCCACCCACCAGAAAGAAGAAGAACTGGTGTTATAGCACCGCCCGCACCTCCACCCTCGGAAGTGTCAGAAGAAGAACCCTTGCTTCCTCTTGCTCAGCCGTTGCCCCGTGAGGATGTAGACTAGTTGCCTTGGTACGTTGTACCCGTAGTAGTAGTGTTTTTCGTTGCTATCCCCCTGTATTGTACTCTTGCTGTTGTTGTCATCCGTAGTGTTGAGATCACCCGACCGTAGGTAAATGCTATGTCGTGAAAGGGAGAATGAGTGTCTGTATGTTGTACCCATATAAGATCGTTGGAACGTGCATTTTAATTATTTTGCTGTGTTTATTGCGTTCATTTACTTTAAAGCCTCGTTAGACGTGCTCCAAGTTTTCAAGGGCGATATTAAGCGGGTTACAAGAGAAGTTGCCATTTCGATACCAGCAGATCAGCCGTGATTGGGTGTTATTGGACACTGTATCGACTAATTGTGGATGTCCCAACAGAACACTTGAATCTTTTTAAAACAAATCCGTCGTTGGATTTGAATTCCTTGTCCCTTGTTGTGAAGGGAACTTTGGTTGTTTGAATTTTCCCTTGCAATACTCCCCTTACTCTGTGGTCTACGACCCCACTGCCTTCATGGCGTGTAAGTTGGTAGTAGTTGCCTGGTTAAAAGCTTGGTGCCATGACGAAACCGAGGGCTCCCTATGGAACAACTGCCACATGGTGACGCTGCTCGGCACGCGCTGGTATCGAGGTTTTTGACCAAGTACCTTTACCAAGTTACACTACCATACCGTTTTGTTTTAAAGTTTTCTCCTTAAAAATGTTCAGGTGTTCAAACAGGAAATCCACAATGGGGTGATACGAAAGTGTTCTCTCAAGGTAAACTAGAGATGGTTTGGAGAAAGAAAGTATGACATGATCTGGGTTTACAGAAAAGACGGATGTGGTCAAGGAAGGTCAGCAGTGGATAGTCGGGAGTAGTTGCAAAAGTCAGAGTGGACGTTTTGTCCCAAGCCCTGTGCTTAGTTGACCATGCTACGCATGCCAGGTTATTTCGCTACATGCCCTGCGAACGCCGTCGATGTCGGGTCCATTATTGTCCCATTTTCACATGACCGCGACATCATGCAGTGCTCGCCGTCCTTGTGCACTGTGCACTTTTCCTTTCCTGGCGTCCGGTCGGCTCTCTGCCCTGCACCGTCGTTCCCCGTACCAGACCCCCCCCTTCCCCTACCTCTTTTCTTCTTTTGCGAACATGGTCGCCCGCACGCCTGCCTCGTCGAGCGGACCCCCTCTCCTCTCCTTTATTTCCCCCCCCCTCCGCCGCTCGCGCAGGCAGCACGCCATGTTTCCGAACTTATCTCCACAGCATGCACCATCTGTGTATTCCATCCCCGCCGCATCCGTTTCCGATGTGTTGTGCCCCACCACCGTTCACCTATATAAGATGCCCTTAGTCCTTGCTCTTCTTCACCCCATTCCTCTCACATTCACAGCAGAGCTATGAAATCTAGTCGACGTTGTGAAGCTAGGTTCGTCAGTTTGAGGTGATGATGTGATCTGAGAGGAAGAAGAAAGGATCTAGTTCGTCGAAGAAGTTCAAGTTCCCTTGGTTAGTTGGCCTTAGGATTCACGATGTTTTACTTCTCAGTCGACTGTTTCTAGATTTGTTGGTGCTACGCCATGTTTTGGATAATCATTATCTTGTTGTTTCTCCATTGTCCTCATCTATCTCGACTTCTGGAGTAGGACTCGATTGTACCAGGTTGCTCGTAACCATGTATCCCTAGATCTTCGTGTGGTTTAGTATTTGAAGTCATGTAATCTTTCGTGTAATCCCTGATCTACGGAATGTAATCGCGTTTTCCCCTTTTCTGCTTCCAGTTTTGAATCTCGGGACGAGATTCTTTTTAAGGGGGGTTGGTTGTAACACCCCTGGTGTTACGAGCTTATTTAGCACCGCGATTTAGGCCTAAGTAAAAATTTTCGAAACGAGTTCCACAGAATTTTTGGTTTAAAACATACGTGATGCGATAAGTGAATCATGTGTGACTTAGTTTTGCGGACTCAGGTAAATGCTCAAGTTAAACTACGCCATGCGTAGGAATATTTATGAATGTCTGACGATGATTCTAGCAAGCGGTTTGTTATATTAGATTAAGCATAAGAAGCAACTCTTATAAATAAAATGAAATCCATTAATAAATAAAAAGTTATATACATATATGAACTCTTCTAGATCATTGATATCATGCATGGCCGGTGTCGGTCCGATCCAGCTACCAATGTGTACATGCGGAGAGAAAGTTGATATTATAATATAAAGCAGGCGAAAACGCATGGACAACTTAACTCATCCGCTCCCTGTCTGTGCATGCACCAGCACCGTTCATGTGGTGCCAAGCTTTTGGCTGTCGTAGTTGACTTTGGGATAGCAAGCGAAATGTTCGGAGGGACGTCTCCCTGCCTACTTTGCTTGCTTGTCTTGCCGCACGTGGCCCTGCTCGGCCACTAGCACACTGAAGCAAGAACCACTACAGGTTTACGTGCTGCAGTCAGGTCAGTGCCAGACCTGTCCCGCAACGCGCCATGGCTGCTGGGCCACGGTCAACATTGGCCGCCTGTTGTCTTTTCCCTTTTCCCTCGTGCTTGCGCGTCCTTGGTTTCCTGTGCTGGACGCAGGCCCCGCTCTGCTTTTCTTTTTCCCTCTGCTTCTCCACAGCTCCACCGCACGCCCACACCAGCGCCCCCCTCGTTTCTCCTCCGCATTGCTGCCGTGCACCACACCGCCTACACCCTTGCCTGCTCGCCCTTCTTGTCTGTGCCGGTGCTCTGCCCCGGTCCATTTCGGACCGTAGCCGATGGACTGCGTTCCCAAGCGTTTGCCTCACCGGCATTTGTTCCTACGCCGCTGCGCATGAAGTTTCGGGTCCTGTGCCGGGCCGCTGCTCCACGGTCACATCGGCGCCCTCCTTTTCTTCTCCTTGCCGCGCGCCCGAGCCTACGCTGGAGCCGGTCCATCCCCGCGCGCATGCCCCGGTCCCGTGCTGGGCATGCTGTTCCTTGGCGCGCCGTGGCCGCACTTCCTCCCCTTCCAAAATTCATCGTGCATGAAGCTCTTCCCTCAAATTCCTTGCGCTCACTGGTGCCCGAGGTCCCTAGCTTGTCATTGCTGTCGATCATGGTGGAAATCGTCCATTAGAGAGCTCGCACGAAGCATCGTCGTCGCCGCTGGCCACCATGGGCGCCGCACTGAGCTCGGCCATGGTTTCCTCTCTTTCCTTGCTTCCTCTGTTTGATTCTTGATGTTTTGGTTCCGCACTGATGTCATGGCTTTGTCCGTGAAGCAGTTTCACCAGCGGGTCTTCGTAGCAGCAGGAACACCGCTGTCGTCGCGGTGCACCGGCGCCACCATTGCTGCGCACGAGGCCAGCGCAGCTCCAGCCCTTTCCACCTTGAACCATTCCGCGACTAGGACTATGGTGAGCCCCCATTGCTCATCGCATGTCGTCTTGGTTCTAGTACGTATCCTTGCACCGGAACGAGCTCGTCGCCCTGATGAACGGCCGCCGCCATCGGTCTGCACACGGTCGGGCATGTGCGACCTTGCCCTGTTACTCGACACCGTCCGTGCCCAAGCGCTGGGCCAGCCAGCGGCCACCGTGGCTGGGCCGCCGGTCGGGCACGCTCGTGGGCCGTCAGTCCCCACCTAGGCCGTCTGTCGGTTTCCGCTGGGCCGCCAGCGCGGTTATTCGCCCCGCCTGGGCCACGCATCCGCGGGCCACACCGCTGGGCCGGCTGGTGCTGCCGCCTGGGCTGCTTGCTCATGGGCCAGGCTGAGCTGGGCCAATTTTGGGCCGCCGGCCCTTTTCAGTTCTGAAATGCCTTTCTAAATATTGGTCTCTAGTTTAAATTGTAAAAATCAATATTAAATGATATAGGAATCCAAAAATGGTAAAACCGATTTTGTTAGTTTTCTAAAATCACGATCTAGCTATTAGTATATTGTGTTCACATAGTTTGATAATATTTTTGGGACCTATATAATTAAATTGAGATACTTAACATTATAAAAAAAATATAAACTTGTAGGAACTTTCGTGACAAATTGGTAATAGTATTAGATCGGAAATCCTTACAGTAGGTTCCTAGCAATATTAGCTGCTCACCATAATTTTGTGGCTCTAAGAATAATTAGTTGCTAGATAAATAATAATATCCTATTGCGAATAGAGAAACACCGTTGGTTTATATAACTAAGAATTGTTGAGAAATAATACCTTGTTCGACAACACGGATATGTAGCCTAAGTACGGTCGTCGTTGGATCTGGCTTGTTAACGTGAGCGGCGTAAGGTGTATTTATACGAGTCACGATTGCAGTCAATTAATTATATCTTTGCATGGCATTACATTGCATATCATAATAGGGACATCGGTGGATCACGGAGTCGTCGGGAGTTGCTGGAGGAATGGTGCTTTTGGAGATCATGTCGCCATGATGGAAAGCTAACTTCTGATTATATTTTTTCCCAGGCAAGCCCCGGTGCATAACCCCTACTTTTCTGCAGTTTAAATTATATATGTGCATTAAGTTTTAAGGAGTTGAATGAAACCCACTTGTATATATATCTTTATCCTATGAGTCTTACTAGTATGACAGGATCGTGTAGATTGCTATGCTACAGGACTCCGGTAGAAGTCGAGTGATTGCCTGTCACTCGCAAGAGATAGAAAATATATTATTGGATTACTATCACTTGGAAAATATGAAAATGGTGACCGGGCAAGGATATGGTTTGGGTATTGGTGGGTGTAAGAAGTTGTGTCACCGTGGAGGCGGGTCATAGCTTGGTTACACCGTTTCTCCCTGTCTGGTCGATTAAGGACCGATCGTGCATATGACTCTAGACAGGTCACAGACTTATTATCTCGAGCACATACTTGTGTATGGGCAGTTGGAAGACTTGTTGCCCTCTTGTCGTGAATCCGGCTCTTTCCAGACCGACTGTCTGGGTTTGTTTTTGGTGGAGGAGGTCCTTGCACCGCGCTGAGTCCGGGACTCAGGGGCGGGGGCTTGGAGTCCCAGTTTGGACGGGGACCTGGACACCCAGGATAGGAGAGTGATGGGTTGGTTCTGCTTGTGCCTGGGGTACAAGCGGGGCATATGTTTTTGGGGTACCCAGCTGGGGGCATTGATTCGCGAATCGTCGGACTATCCGGTACGGCTTGTCTACGGTTTAGCATCATAGTAAGAACTGAAAGATGAAAGATGGAAGATGGACGAAGAAAATCTGATTGCTTACCACCTACTTGAAAGTAGCACAGGTGCTTACATAGAATGGTTAGTTAATGAACCAATGCGGCTATTATTAAAAATCAAAGATATGGACGCACGCTTAGTAATGCTTTCTGCAAATGCAACTCACAAACCAGATAGCCTTGTATATCCTTGGAGTCTTTTCTTTTCTCCGGTCGGATAAGTCTTGCTGAGTACAATTGAGTACTCAGGGTTTATTCCCCTTATTGCAGGTGATAGGTGGATGCTAGGGCTGACCTTTGTGTGTGGAGTCCTCCTGGTGGGCTCAATGAGGATTTCCTTTACGCTGCGATCGTAGTTGTTATTTATAACTCTCACCAAATGCTTTTATAAATGGAAGTTTAATAATATGTTGTCGTAGTTTATATATCAATACTTCATCATGTCTTTAATAGATGTTTATTTCCGCTGTAACTCTGTTCACATGTTTCTATTCCGCTGTTCAATTAAATTGTTTATAACTCTAATAATATGATTACATTCCGCTATTATAATAATAAATGTTATACTCTGATGTACATGTAACGTGATGTAAGAACTGGTTAAGAATGATGTAAGCTTTATTCTCTCATTTGTGATCCTGATGGCAAAAATGTGGATTTTCGGGTTCTCCCCTGGGGTGTGCCCGACGGAATCGAGTAATCTAGTGTTCTCCCTCGAGTGCTTAGTGTCTAATGGAAGACAAGCGCTCCTGTGAGGTATTAAATTAGGCGGTTCTGCCATAGAATAGCCTATTAAAAATCTACAAATCAACTAGAGCAATTTGATTAGTATAACAAATAGTGAAATGCAAACTTGCTCTAGCTCTACAAGGGTTGCAAGCCACCTATCCAACAATTCTAGTTGCTATGATCTCTTGACACATAATTTTCTAGGTCACTACTCACTAAGAACTCTCACACTTACTAGTTGCTACACTAAAGAGCTCCACTAGATGAACTTAAAACAACAAGGCAAGCTCTCAATTCTAATTACACTAAAGAGCTTGCTACAACTAGTTTGCAAGAATATAAATAAGTGAATAGGGTGATTATACCACCATGTAGAGAGGTGAACCAATCACAAGATGAATACTAAATCAATCACCAGGAGAATACCAAAGGGCAAGAGACAACCAATTTTCTCCCGAGGTTCACGTGCTTGCCAACACGTTACGTCCCTGTTGTGTCGACCAACACTTGGTGGTTCGGCGGCTAAGAGGTGTTGCACGAACCTCGTCCACATAATTGGACACCGCAAGAACCTACCCACAAGTGAGGTAACTCAATGACATGAGCAATCCACTAGAGTTACCTTTCGGCGCTCCACCGGGGAAGGTACAAGTCCCCTCACAATCACCGGAGATGGCCACAAACAATCACCAACTCGTGCCAATTCTCCTCCGTTGCTCCAAGCTGTCTAGGTGGTGGCAACCACCAAGAGCAACAAGCAAATCTTGCAGCAAAACACGAATACCAAGTGCCTCTAGATGCAATCACTCAAGCAATGCACTTGGATTCTCTCTCAATCTCACAAAGATGATGAATCAATGATGGAGATGAGTGGAAGGGCTTTGGCTAAGCTCACAAGGTTGCTATGTCAATGCAAATGGCCAAGAGAGTGAGCTTGAGCTGGCCATGGGGCTTAAATAGAAGCCCCCATGAAATAGAGCCATCGTACCCCTTCACTAGGCACAATATGGGATGACCAGATGCTCTAGTCAGATTGACCAGACGCAGGACCACAGTGTTCAGTCGCCCGATGCTTACCACGTGTCATCGGCTTCAAACGTGGTTCACCCGATCTCAATAGTCAAGTGTTGACCGGACGCGCTTGTCAAAGTGACCAGACGCTCCAACACCAGCATTCGGTCATTTCCAGTAAGGTTCCAACTGTGACCGGATGCGTCAGTTGGATCACGACCGGACGCTGAACCTTAGCGTCTAGTCATTTCCAGTAAGCCTCCACGCATGACCGGACGCGTTCGATCAAGCGCGACTGGATGCACCCAGCGTTCGGTCACACACTGCCTCCTCAATGTGCTACCACGTCTGTGTGATCAGACGCACCCAGCCAGTGTCTGGTCGAAGACCGACGCTGCGCGTCCACAACTGCCACTTGACCGGACACGCCAGTCCGACCGAGACCAGCGTTCGGTCACTTGGTGACCAGCATGACTAACTTCTTTTCAACTCTATCTTCTTCACCCTTGCTCAAATGTGCCAACTACCAAGTGTATTACCTTATGCACATGTGTTAGCATATTTTCATAAACATTTTCAAGGATGTTAGCACTCCACTAGATCCTAAATGCATATGCAATGAGTTAGAGCATCTAGTGGCACTTTGATAACCGTATTTTGATACGAGTTTCACTCCTCTTAATAGTACGACTATATATCCTAAATGTGATCACACTCACTAAGTGTCTTGATCACCAAAACAAAATGGCTCCTACCATTTATACCTTTGCCTTGAGCCTTTTGTTTTTCTCTTTCTTCTTTTCAAGTCTAAGCACTTGATCACCACCAAGGCATCGTCATCGTCATGTCATGATCATCATTTGCTTCACCACTTGGAGTGTGCTACCTATCTCATGATCACTTGATAAACTAGGTTAGCACTTAGGGTTTCATCAATTCACCAAAACCAAACTAGAGCTTTTAATCTCCCCCATTTTGGTAATTGATGACAACCCTTTCATAAAGATATGAATTGAAATTCAATTGAATCCATGTTGCTTTCCCAAGTATATTTACCATGTATAAAAGGATATGTACAAGTTTTATGAATCCCAAATGGTAAGAATTGCTCCCCCTACATATGTGCTAAGAGTTTGGATTGAAGCTTGCACATATACTTAGATAGGAAATATGGGAGATAATGTCTACCATATGATACTAAGATATAAGAGATGGACCTTTGAAGTGTGATACCAATTGGAGTGCACCAATATACCATCTTTAGCACCATGGTTAGCTCTATATCACTTGGAAATGAAATCACTAGATAACCTATGCATGCTAGTTTTTTATTTCATCATTCAAACCTACAACTAGCATACACCACACAAGCATGGATATTGAAATTTAAAAACTTGTGCCAGGTAAGCAAATATATGAAATGCACATTCAAATACAACATACAAGTTTATGAGCTTGCTCCCCACTTGTGTGCATTTTTGAGTGATCCCCTTGATCCTCTTACAATGTCATTTCATTTGTTTGCTCCTCCTATCTTACTATCTTTGTGAATTTCTCTCTCCCTTTGTCAACAAATAGCACAAAAGGTGAGCTCAAATTAGATATAAGTTGGGGTGAAACCATGTGAAATGATGACCATTTTCCCAATTTGGTTCAATCTAGATCACTTGCAAAAATTATTTAACTCGGTTTGATCCAAGGACAAGCTTCTTCACACCTCCAAGTAAGGGTTATCTTGTACCATATTGAGTTAAACACTTATAGCTTATTTTCTAGATCAAACACTAGGTTTACAAGCCCACAAACATGTCATATGCTACCACTAGATCATTTCAAACATACAAGCAATAGTGGTACCATACAAGCATCAAATTCATTTTATTTTCATGAATGAGCCTAGAGCATGATAGGAATGACTAGATGCAATAAACAAGTCCTTAGCAATGGATGGATGACATATCAATCAACTTTACCTTGCTTTGCTTGAAGGAGAGGCATGTCGTATAATGGGGTGCATCAACACATATTGGAGTAGTCAAGTATGTTTAATTTATTTCTTAGCTTGCAAAACCTCTTCTTATCAAGTGGTTTGGTGAAGATATCGGCAAGTTGATTTTCGGTGCCAACACTCTCAATGCAAATGTCCCCTTTTTGTTAGTGATCTCTTATGAAATGATGGCGGACATCAATATGCTTTGTTCTTGAATATTGAACCGGGTTGTTGGTGAGCTTTATGACACTTTTATTGTCACATAGCAATGACACATGCTTGAATTTGATTCCAAAATCACTCAAAGTAGCCTTCATCCAAAGTAATTGAGCACAACAACTACTGGTCGAAATGTACTCTGTTTCGGCGGTTGAAAGTGCTACACTATTTTGCTTCTTTGATAACCAAGACACAAGTGATCTTCCTAATAGTTGACATGTGCCTGATGTGCTCTTTCTCTCAACTTTGCATCCCGCATAATCGGAGTCCGAATACCCAATCAACTCAAATCTTGCTCCTTTGGGATACCACAATCCAATATTTTGTGTATTCTTCAAGTACCTCAATATTCTCTTTGTTGCCTTCAAATGACTTTCTCTTGGTGAGGCTTGAAATCTAGCACACATACATACACTAAACATCACATCCGACCTTGATGCGGTCATATAGAGTAGGCTTCTAATCATAGACCGATACATCTTTTGATCCACCGTGTTGCCACTACCATCACTATCCAAGCTTCCACTTGTCCCCATTGGTGTACTAATAGCTTTAGCATTATCCATTCCAAACTTGATTATATCTTTGATATACTTGCCTTAACTCACAAATGTGCCATTCTTCGTTTGCTTGATTTGAAGACCAAGGAAGTAACTAAGCTCTCCAATCATGGACATCTCAAACTCACTTGCCATCATCTTGCCAAATTCTTCACAAAAATCTTGATTTATTGACCCAAATATGATATCATCAACATAGATTTGTATTACAAACAAGTCATTTCCAAGCTTCTTGGTGAAGAGAGTGGTGTCAACCTTTCCCATCTTGAATCCCTTAGAGAGTAGGAAATCCCTCAATCTCTCATACCATGCTCTAGGTGTTTGTTTCAATCCATACAAAGCCTTTCTCAACTTGTAAACATGGTTGGGTTTCTTTTCATCTTCAAAACCGGAAGGTTGCTCAACATACATAAGCTCATTGATGTACCCATTGAGAAATGCACTCTTCACATCCATTTGATACAGCTTGATGTTGAGGGCACAAGCATAAGCTAACAAGATCATAATTGCTTCCAATCTTGCAACCGGGGCATATGTTTCTCCAAAGTCAAGACCTTCAACTTGAGTGTAACCCTGAGCCACTAATCTTGCTTTGTTCCTTATTACAATCCCATCTTGATCTTACTTGTTCTGAAAAACCCACTTGGTTCCAATCATATTATGATCCTTAGGCCTCTCTTCTAACTCCCATGCTTGGTTTCTTATAAAGTTGTTTAGCTCTTCATGCATAGCATTGATCTAATCAACATCCTTCAAAGCTTCATCTATCTTCTTAGATTCAATGGATGACACAAATTAGAAATGCTCACAAAATAAAGTCAATCTTAACCTAGTTTGCACACCTCTTGAAATATCACCAATGATAATGTCCAATGGATGATCTCTTGCAACATTGGTTGGTTGAAGCACTTGCACTTGATTGCTTGCTTTTGATTGATCACTTGGTTGAGATGATGAACTAGCCACTTGTTGATCTTGCACTTTGTCATGGCTAGTACTTGCTTAAACTTGATCATGGGAACCACTAGCTTGCAGATATGAGTTAGAGAGCACTTGATTCTTGTCATCATCAATATCAATCACCTCTCTAGGCCTTATAGCACCAATGTCCATGTTTTTCATTGCATTGATTGTAACACCCCGGTGTTATGCAAGTATTTAGGCACTGCAAATCATGCGTATTATGCATCATCAAGCATCCTAATCATACATGCCTAATCATGTAAATAATAACTGAAACAATGCTTCGAAACATATGAAACATGCTCGTGAAACATGAATATTGCATACACTTGTTTAGAGTTATTTTCCCTAATTATGCTTGCTAGGTTAATAAAACATGTTTGGCTATAATTGTAAATCATCTAGAATTATTTAGCACAATTTTTGGAGCAAAGTTTGTATTCAAACTTTTGACAAAATATGCTTTTGAAATTATTATTGGAAAGGGTAAAAAATCCTCTCTATTTAGCTTTTGCTTCCCAATTCAAAATCTATGCAAAATTTTTAGTTGGTCCCTAAAACAAAGTTGTAGAGGATTAAATTCTAAGCAACTTTTATTTTTGGGCCATTTTCAAAAGAAGTCATTTTCTTGCTCAAAATGGTACTTGAAAACTGATATTTGAAAATTCATTGAAAATGGAATTAGAAAAATTGTTTCTCTTTTAACGGGCCGCCGCCTCACTTCTGGCCCATCAGCCGAAGCCAGCCCAGCAATCCTCACACGCCCGCACCTTCGCCTTGGCCCAGCCCACGCCCACGCGCTGTCTTCTTTCTCCCCCACGCGCGTGGATGCGTTCGACCGCGTCAGGCATGCCGCGCCGCGTGGCGAGCGCATGCCGGCGACGCTGACCGAGTGGCATCCCATGGCCCCCACGAGCACACGCCTCGCCCATTTTCAAGCCCCCGCAGCTCTGCTTCTCCCAGCACTCCTCATTTTCCTCTCCCACGCTGCATCTCTACCTCGCCTCGCACTGAGCTCTGCTCGCGCCGCCCTCGCCACCGCAGCTCCGCCGACGAAAGTGGCCGCCGGTGGTCCACCATTGCCCGCAATCGTGCACACGTCACTCCGCTTCACTCCCCGACACCCGGTGCTCACTGCAGGGTCACAGTTTGAGCAAGGTACAGCTACCTTGCGTGTTTTCGCCGCTGTTGGTCATGGCGCCGCCACGCTTGACCTCGCCGTGGAAAAGGCTTCCCCGTCCCTTCTCTATCCCCTTGAGTAACCTACTCATGTTCACCATCCTCTTGCGGACCCAGCGCGCGTGCCTGCTTGCCCGGTCATGGCCGGCAACGGCTGTCGGCCCGCTGGCAGCGGCCGTACCGCCATGGCGCCTGGAACGCCGGCGTGGCGTGGCCGTCTCGCCTCGACCTTGCTGGGCCAGGTCGGCCTTGGGCCGGAGCCCTAAGCCAGGCCATCGCCTTTCCCTCCGCTCGGTTACGTAGGCCAAAAGCGGCCGTGGGCCAGTCGTTCTCATGGGCCGGCCCAGTAGTAATAGGAAAAAATGTTTTCGGTTTTTCTTTTATTATTTGGGAAGAGAAATACTTTGGAAAATATTTGTGCACTCATTTTGGCTCCAAATTTGTTGAAACAAATTTTGTTGTGTTCCTTGTCACCAGATCTACATGACAAAAATATTGCATGTCATTTTTGAGATACTTTAATGTAGAGCTTTATTTAATTCTTGATATTGCTGATATCTTGTAAAATGTGTAGTAAAACCTATATGTATTAGAAAAATATGCTTCCAAGTTTGTTACTCTTATTATGTAATGTACTTCCTAGGAAAAATATATGCCATACATGTCCTATAGAAAAATTATGAGGTGTAGTTCAAGTGCCATTAATGGCTGATTTTTGTTATTTTTGCTAGAGAGCAAAATTTGTATAAAACATGCATGTGATAATTTTTGTACAGTGATTATTTACTATTTAGAACCTAGGAAAAATACTAAATCTATTGTTTGACACTTTTCATAATACAAAGTATTTTCATGCTCATAATTAGGTCCAAGCTTGTCACTTTTGTGTAGTCTATTCCACTTATCCAAATGCCATAAAAATCTGATGGTAGACTACTTAGGGTAGTATTGTGCTATGGTAATTTTCTAAGATTTTTCTAAACTATAAAAATAGATGTTGCTATTCAAACCTATTATTAATTAGGGTTTAATCAAATGTTGCTTTGTGCATGATTAAGAAATTAGTGAAGCTTTGGTGTATCTTTGAAGCATTTAATGAGATGTGTTGACTTAGCATATTAGTAGTAGAAGAGAATGCAGTAGATGACATGTGCTTGTAGTACATGTTCTTGGATGATGTTGACTACCTTGCATTCAAGCATATCCATTGTGTTCATTTCATCCGATGCACCTTTTGCATAAGCACTTATGCACCTGCATTATACAGGATCGCAAACCGAGAGCCCAGTTGTCATACCTGAGGAGCCCAAGGAGCAGCTCGAGGTGCAGCCGCAGGAAGTGACCGAAGCAGACGAGGAGGACGTTGAGGAACTTCCAGAGTGCCTCGATCACCGCTCGAGCTCCTTTGAGAGAGGCAAGCCCCGGAGCATTTTTCTCCCTGGTTTGCGATTATTAATTAAATGCCTTACTTTAATTGATGCATTATGTTCAGGAGTTGTTTGCAACCGTTGCTGCATTCTACCTTATCTACCTTTGTTATACTATATCCTTGTTACCCTGGTATCCGTAGTCGAGTCAATGCTTAGCTGGCTTAGACCGGTAGAAGTCGGGTGATTTCCTATCACCTACGAGCTATAGGTGGTTACCTGGATCTGTTTGGAGAACTATGTAGTCATGGTATAACTAAGTGTTGATTGAAGTTGAGACCGGGCGGAGACTTACAGAGTTTTGGACTGTAGTGCTTTCCGTCTGTGTCGATTAAGGACCGACCGTTGTTGGGCCTCAGGTCATGTTGAACGCATGCCTTATATTTAGCAGGCCGAATAAAGTACCTTTCGACCACAAAGCTAGGAGATTATTCGGGCCGAGTAGATTGCCCGCAGCGCACTGTACTAGAGCAGGTGTGGTAGGACACGGGGGCATGATGATAAGACCAAAGGGCAGTCGGTCGGCTCTCGGGTACATGTGGTTCCTGGCAAACTTGAGATTTTCCTGGATAGTTGACTCGGTGACCGATACCTCACTTTAGCGGGTGAGTGAGGTTTGTGTAAGGAATAAATCACCAGCTGGTTAGGAATCGATTCGAATTCTCCTGGATAGTGAGCACTTGACTTGAGTGACTTCATCATAGTAATGTTGATGGAACACTTGGACAGTTATAATGAATATGACATTATGGAAGTTGTTAATGATCATTGGTTATCATTATTTGCTTAATCACATGCTTGCTCTAGTATAGGTGCAAATGTAGTCGACAGGTTAATAATAATTAACTTGACAATAATGCTTTTGGAAAGGTTATTGAAATGCTAAAAATGCCTCTTTTTGCAAATGAGTCAGCTACCCTACTATAAAGCCCTTCATAATCCTTGGTGTCACTTTATTTTCGGTTATGTCGGGTAAGCCTAGCTGAGTACCTTCTCGTACTCAGGGTTTTATTCCCACTTGTTGCAGATGAACAGATGTATTACGGCTACTGTATCAACAACCTTTATCCTGCGATGGGTGATGCTTAGGACCATGGGCATGGTCATTCCTTATGTCTCGTCTGATGCTTTTGTTGGAGATGATCATTAGCTGGCACTGTATTTGAACTCCATGTAAGTGTGTGTGGTTTTGAACAAATGGCTTCCGCTACTTCTATTTGAACTCGTTTTGTAATAACTATGTTTAAACTCTAATGTATCTGTGATGTGAACTTTTATGTAATATGTGATGGTGACCGCTAAACTTATTACGATCTTGGCTGGTATGTGAGTTGGTTTGAAATCCTTCGTGATTTCACGGACTACCGGGTTATACGGGCTTAAGTTTGCTAAATCGTCTGCTTTGGTGGGTGATTTTCTTACTTAATTTCGTATAATTGGTCGGTTCTGTTACAGCTGGTATCAGAGCGTATCAGGGACTTGAGAGTACCTACTGGACTTTGACAGGCTTACATAGTCATGATAAGCTTAAGGTAAGAAAACAGAAGAAGAAGCAAGCTTACGTAGTCATGATAAGCTTAAGGTAAGAAAGTAGAAGAAGAAGCAGGCACATGCTATAGCTAGTTTGCAAGAGCAGTTGGCTGATATGAGCTTACAGTGGGACCAGGTGGTAGAAAGAGGTGATAGAGCTATGTAGCGGGTGCATATATTGACTCAAGCCAACAATAATGCAGACCGCATGATTGGACAGTTGGTTCAGGAAAGGAATAAAGCCTGGGATGAGAGGGACCTTCTGCTGCAGAGGGTCGATGAGCTAGAGGAGTACAATGTCAACCTGCACAAGGAGTTCCACACGCTCTATAATGGGGTTGGCCCATATGCTCCTCTAGACGCCGTTGGCATGGACATCGATGACGACGACAAGGACGAGCCTGTAGTTTCACCAGGGGGCAATGGTGACGTCTCTGACCCCGACGACGGCCCCAAGGAGTAGGCTAGTTGCCTTGCGCTAGTATCTAGGTCCTGTCGTGATGACCTTTCTTTTGTTGGCATGTAACCTAATGTATCTTGCTTCGAACTTATGAGACTTGGCATGTGATTGGAACTTGGCTAGTAATGCAATATCTAAACGCATAAAAGTCTAGTGTATGTATGCTGGCAATTTGGTTGTATGGATGCGATGTTTGCATTTAAAGTAATTTAATTAGTGATGTTTTAATTGGGATGCGACTATTGTGCCTCTATCTTATTGTATGAATTTATTCTCTCCAGTAAATTTAGTACGGCATAATTTTTCATTCACTCATAATTATTACAGCTTCACTCAATCATTACTTATTGCTGAAATATGCAGATGACAAATACTCGCCGTACCACTTATGAGGCCGCTGAGACCGGTGCTAATGGTGCTGGGACCGGTGGTGGTGGTAGGAACCACGGCAACAACAATGAGCCCCCCATGAACCGCATTTGCCACCTCCTCCCCCGCTCACCCCTGAGGTGTTCTTCGCACAGTTGCTCGGGAGTCAGCGCAACACGAAACAATCCCAGAAGAACATGGAGGATTTTTTGCATACCATCGCCAACAATGTTCAGCGCAGAAACAATCAGGGTGGTGGCAATGGGGTGAATCAGTATAGCAGCTTCAAAGATTTTATGGACATCAGGCCGCCAATATTCAAGGAAGCAACAGAACCACTCGATGCTGAAGAATGGATCAACACTATGGAAGATAAATTCCGTGTGTTGAGGATGACTGAGGTATTGAAAACTGAATATGCTGTACATCAGTTGCAAGGACTAGCGGGAATGTGGTGGAAGCACCATCGCACGACCTTCCCTCCAAATGCTCAGATTACGTGGAGAGAGTTCGCTGAGGCCTTCCATGGAGTTTATATTCCACCCGGGCTGACCGAGATGAAGTTGGGAGAGTTCTTGGCGTTGAATCAGGGTACCAAAACCGTGACACAATATTTGCATGCTTTCAACAACTTGTGTCGTTATGCTTCTGACATGGTTGACACCGATGCTAAGAGAATCGCTAGTTTCAAGAGAGGACTCAATCCAAAGATGATGAAGCATGTGGGTACCAACACCCACGCCAGATTCAGTGACTTTATCAGTGATTGTCTGAAGTAGGAAAAGAACAACAACGCTAGCACCATAGCCAAGACTCACAAGAGAGCCCTAGAAGGTGGTCCGTCCCAAGCAAGAGCACCTGTGGGAGGTCGTCCTCCCTATCATCCATCGGCACCTGGTGCTAGGTTCAGGCCACCTCAGCAGAGAGGTCAGAATTTCAGGGGACCACAGAAGCCTTACAAGATGGTAGTGCAGTCCAATAAGGCAGCTGCAACTATGGTACAGGGTAGTTCCAAGGGAGCTATGGGATCTGCTGGTACAGTAAGGGGACCCTGCTACAATTGTGATCAACCCGGCCACTTCTCTAGGTTCTGTCCCTATCCGCTCAAGAAGAAGCTGACCTATAATGCTCGGGTGCATAGTACGATAGTGGATGAGATTCCTAAGGGAGAGCCCGTAACCGCTGGTAAGTTTCCTATCAACCAACACCCTGCAGTTGTTCTATTTGATTCTAGATCATCGCATTCTTTTATGAGTCAAGCATTTGCACGGAAACATGAACAACTATACACAGAATTGGGTTATGGTTACCGTATAAGTTCAGCAGGGGCTGATGTTTTGACCAATCGGATGGTTCGAGGGGCAACCCTTGAATTAGGTAGCAGAAAGTTTTGAGTAAACTTGATAGTTATGCCTGGACTAGTACTGGATGTCATTATAGGGATGAATTGGATGAAAGATTGGGGAGCAGTTATAGATACAGGAAGTCGGGTACTTACCCTTAAAGATCCCCTGGGTGAGGGTACTTTCCAAGTACCATTGCCTCAGAGAACAGACCTTATAAGTGTGACATGTGCTACTAAAGTTATTCCTATTCATCAGATTCTGGTAGTGTGTGAGTTTCCGGATGTATTCCCAGACGAGTTACCTGGTCTTCCGCCAGATAAGGATATTGAGTTTGGAATTGAGTTAATCCCTGGAACAGCTCCGATTTCAAGGAGACCCTATCGGATGCCTCCAGATGAATTAGTTGAGCTGAAGAAGCAACTAGAAGAGTTATCGAAAAAGGGGTTTATCTGGCCAAGCAAGTCTGAATGAGGATGTCTCGCCTTGTTTGTGAAGAAGAAGAGAGAGGGCACGTTGAGAATGTGCATGGATTATAGGCCACTTAACGCTGTAACCATCAAGAATAAGTATCCCTTGCCTCATATTGATGTTTTGTTTGACCAGTTAGCCAAGGCTAAGGTGCTCTCCAAGATAGATTTGAGATCCGGTTATCATCAGATCAAGATTAGGCCCCAAGATATACCAAAAACCACATTTTCCACCAGATACGGGTTGTATGAGTATCTTGTCATGTCCTTTGGCTTGACAAATGCTCCTGCATACTTTATGTTTTTGATGAATACAGTTTTTATGCCAGAATTGGATAAGTTTGTGGTTGTGTTCATTGATGACATTCTAGTGTACTCCGAGAACGAGAAGGATCATGAAGAGCATCTAAGAATTGTCTTGACCAGACTTAGAGATCATAAGCTGTATGCTAAGTTTAGCAAGTGCGAATTCTGGTTGAAGAAAGTTCCTTTCCTTGGTCACATTCTTTCAGAAAATGGAGTTTTAGTCAACCCAAGTAAGGTGCAAGAGGTTATGGATTGGAAGACACCGACCATAGTTCCTGAGGTTAGAAGTTTCTTAGGATTAGCCGGTTACTATCACCGTTTCATACCAGACTTCTCGAAGATTGCCAAGCCAATGACAAGTCTGCTACAGAAAGATCACAAGTTCGTGTGGACAGAGGAGTGTGAAGCAGCTTTCCATACCTTGCGGAAACTGTTGACCACTGCTTCTGTTCTAGCACAACCAGACATCGAGAAACCATTTGATGTGTTTTGCGACACATCAAAAACTGGATTGGGCTATGTTCTTATGTAAGAAGGAAGAGTCATTGCTTATGCCTCACGTCAATTGAGAAAGCATGAGGGCAACTATCTGACACATGATCTTGAACTTGCTGCAGTTGTGCATGCTCTAAAAATTTAGAGACATTATCTACTTGGTAATGTGTGCAATATTTTCACAGATCACAAGAGTCTTAAGTACATCTTTACCCAACCAGAGCTGAACATGAGACAGCGAAGGTGGTTAGTGTCGCAGAACCGACCAATTTATAAGAGTACAAGAACAATGGCAGCCCACAAGCGGTCGCACTGTCATACTTGAACCCATATAAACCCGGTAGTCCGTCGAGTACCACGATGGGTCTCGATAAACGATTTACAACAACCAAGATCATACAGGATTCAACATACATGCCACATCTTACATAAAGTTCATAGATACATTTCATCATCAGAGTACGAATAAAAGTTATTACAAACCGAGTTTGATAAATAAAGCGGAAGCAAATAAGTTCAAAGATAAAGTTTCCAACATAGTTTGATACTGTGCCAAGTAAGATCACGGTCCACAAAAGCAAAGATAGGAATTAATAAAGAAGCCTGCCCAAGGCTTACTCCTATCCACAGTGGGATAAAAGCAACTCTTGTAATAACCATGATACACAGTGCCATCTACAATAATGGGAAAATAAACCCTGAGTACGAGAAGGTACTCAGCTAGACTTACCCGTCATGAACCAAAAATAAAATGACTCCAAGGATTATGCAAGGCCATATAAGTGGACGTAACTTAACAACATTTTGTGTAAAAGGCAATTAACTCATTGTACAATTATGATTCCTTTATCAAGTTAATTATAACTATCCATTTCTAGATTAGCAACTATCCTGTGCCAAACATGTGGTATATCATTTAGAAGCATACAATAGTACCATAGCAGGTATTGTATTCCATATTCATCCGAACCATCATGTTTCATAACACAGTTACTACGATGTTGGAGCTAGTCAAGTTTCTCACTATCCGGGAGAGACGGCGATTCAAATCGATTTCAACCAGCTGGGAATTTATTCCTAACACAAACCTAGGTCTACCAGCCACGATAGCCTTAGGTCACCTTTGGTACAACTCAGGTACACATTTCGTGGGTCCATACCGTGCCGCACAATCTAGAACACCAGATGCCAGGATGCTCAGGCCAAGCCTGCCCTTGGGCTCAGTCTGATCATTCCCCGGAAGGAGCGCACAACAGAACGGGTCTCGGCCTGAGTTGAATTACTCGGCTTCGCGGTCAGAACGAGTTATCCGGCCAGCTAAGTGAGAGGCATGCGTTCAATCTTGTCAGAAGTTCCAACAATGGTACGGTCCTTGATCGACACAGACGGGGATAGATCCACACCTAAGACCTCCATGCCTTATTGCTTTTCTATCGACCTCCCGTCCGGTCTTGATTTACTTTTACGTCATGGTTCTGTTCCACGATGGCAAATATAGCCAACCGTGCTCTGGTATCCACCTACATCTCGCAGGTGACAGGACATCACCTGACTTCTACCGGTCTAAGCATGGCTAAGCACATATTCAATCCTAGACCTATACCGGTTAAAGGTGTAATATCTGGACAAGGAATGTACATGCATCAAGTGGTTCCATTCAACTCTTATAACCTAATGCATCAATCATAATTATGTAAGTAAACATTTGTAAATTACTGGGAGACTTATAATGCTCCAGGGCTTGCCTCGCAGAAAGGAAGTAGGGCGGTGGTCAGGACACTCCGGAAGCTCTTCAGGGTTCTGCTCCACGCCTTCGGGAGCTACGGCTTGCGGATCCTCCTGCTGATTCCCTTCCTCTGCTTCTTCAAATTCCAGCAACGTGATCTCTTCCTCTGATCCTAGATGCATGAGTAGGGCATAAGTATTACGAATGCATAAATGCTAACAAGTGCATCATGTTTATTGAGTAGGTGCATATCTCTTCTCGATTATTTAATTAACTATTTCCACAATGCATCGATTATGCCACAAAACAGTAGCTACTTGTTTCACTCATAACTGGAGTTCTACTAATCCAAATTTAGTGATCCTAGACTTTCTGGAAATCTTATCAAATTCTCTACAACTTTGTTATTAACCATTTTTATAGTACACATCAGTTTCAACATGCAACTCCTCAAACTACAGAATCTGTCCAAAAACTATTCAACATGCAATATAAGGTAACGCTACTTCTACTTCATGTAATCATTCCAAATTTGACAACATAGAATCTACCAATAGTGTAAGCATACCAAATACAATTTAGATAATAAAATGGTGAAGTTCAAACTATTTATTTAAATGCCTTTATTATTTTATTTAGATATCTAGGTTAAATAATAAACACACATCAGATGTACTTCATAAATTATCAAAAATTTACAGTGCCTTACTAATGCTATCAAAGGACTACTATAAAAATTTCATGTCATTTTACCAAGTAGAACATTCTATAGAAAAATGATAAGGCAGCAAGGCTTGAAATAGCCTAAATGGAAAACCCTATTGAAAAGTGTCAAGCAACATATTTCCTATTTTTCTTAGCATCCATATGGTACTAGGATTACCTCCAACAAATTTCATGAATTTTGGACTCATAAATAATTTATAAAAATTCATGCAAGGATTAACTATTCATAAAAGAAAAATCTATAACTATAAAGCTACACATGCACTGGTCCTCAAATTTTTACCAGAGCTCATATATGCTAAGACTAGCTTACCACAAAAATTTCATAATTTTTGGAGCACAGGAACTCTAGATATAAAATAAACAAATTTGCATGCATTCAAAAACACATTTCAAATCTCTATTTAAATATCCAAAAATTTGTACTGTAAATGTTAAAAACATATTTTTCCTAAATACTACACTTCCTAAGGAGCACTACCAAATTTATTTCACAATTTTTGAAGCTACCAAACTGAAGATACAAAATTCACAAAAGAATTCAAAAACTGGATCAAATGAACTATCACACACTTTAACTGTCGCTCACCGGTGGGACCTACGCGTCAGTTGGACCCACATGTCATCGAGACAAAACAGGGCCGGCGGCGCCACTCTACGGACGTGGCCAGAGCTCGTTGCCGGTGAGTTCCCCGGCAAAATCACGGGCACCATCGTGATCTACTGCTCAAGAAGCGTTGAATGGTCTAGGTGGTGACAGTGCTAGTGCGGCGGAGCATGATCGTCGCCGGCCATGGCGGCACGACGGCGCTGCTCAACCCTGTGCCGGCCGTCTCCGGCCATGGGAAAGCTAGGAGAGGCGCGCAATAGTACCACGGTGTCCTAGTGACTCTATTTCATCAACAAATGCATCACGCTAAGCCCCGACGACTCTTGACCACGGCGTGGTGGTGCGGGGGTTAGAATGTGGTGGCGCGGGTTGTCGCATTCCCCGCCGGTGGGCTCCCTAATGAAGGTAACGTCCTAGCACCGACTAAGACACATCCTGACCAATCGCTAACGCTCAAAATCGAAGGAAAAGCGCTGATGAGCTGAGCTATGGCCAGCTCGCTGTGGAGGCGGCCATGGCGACCAAGAACTTCGGCGAGAAGGGAAACGGTGAATACGCCCTCACCGAAGCGTGACAGCCGCTGCAATCAAGACAAGGGGTGGAGGGAGGTGTGGCATAGCTATGGGCAAGATGGAGGCGGTGGTGGTGCGACGTAGCGCATGCGAGACGACGGTGGAGCTGCTCGGTGCTGTGGGAGCTCGGCGGCTGCGCTGTGGGCGAAGAAGGAGGCCGAGAAATGTGAAATGAGGGCACTGGGCGTTGCGGGCGGGTGCTGGCATGTTGAAGGCACGTGTCTGCCTGCCTTGGCCGTGCTGGGCAGAGCGCCGGCGACGTGCGGCCAGCCTCGCGTCCACGCGGCGTTCGCGTTCTGGCACCGATCGGCCACCGAAGGTTTCGATTCAGTTCGTCAGTCGAGTGAGGAGCAGCCTGACAGCGTGTTTTCGAGTCGATCAAACTCCTAATCCGTGGACTTCTAGCCAAAACTTCCTAAACCAAAGTTGAAGACCAAAGTACCAGCTACAATTTTTGTTCAAAGAACTAGTTCTAATTCGCAACCGAAACAGAGTAAAATCACCCCAAACATCGGCTATCAGTCGGTCAGTCAATCAACAACTTAGAAATTTTTGTTAAGTCATGAAATGCTGATTTTTCTGATTTTTATGGGACCTATTCAAGCATGTTAGAAGCTAAATCATTCAATGACCCAAAAATAAAAGTTGTTCCTTATACCAAATACTACAACTTTGCTTTAGTGATCTCCTCCATGCAAGGTCTCTAACACCTAGTTCAACTTTGGTCAAACATGTCACATTCAAATGATGATACATACTCAAACTATGACTTAATGACCAAATTAGCCCTAGCCCTAAATACCAAAGTTGTTCATGATGATATTCTAAACATGTTTAAGCTATTTGCAAGGTCACACAATCATCTACATGTTTACACTCATGATCATATGCACATACACATGGAAACATGAAATAATAAGAATGTTGCATATGTTTCAATCGAATGTTTCAATTGTCAAAGCTTATATATGAATGCTTTATGATCATGCTCATGTTATGCAAGTCAAGTTATGTAAGGCTAACACCCGAGGTGTTATAGTTAGAATTGATCAAAGATTACAACTTGAATGTGCAGTACCATCCTAGAAATGTCAATGTAGTGGCAGATGCTTTGAGTAGAAAGTCACATTGCTTGAATGTGCAGCCATTACTTGAAGATGGGTTCGATCTGATGCATCCTGCTGTGTTACATAGTATTCAGATTAGTTGCTCTTTGGAGAGTAAGATAATAGAAGGCCAGAAAATAGACAAAGGAATATTCCACATCAAAGAGAAAATAAAAGAAAAGTCGTCTAAGCACTTTAGAGTGGATGAACAGGATGTGTTGTGGTTTGATGACCGTCTTGTGGTTCCTAAGTATCGAGAGCTTAGGAATAAACTTATGGATGAAGCTCACCTTTCTAAGCTATCTGTCCATCCAGGAAGTAGTAAGATGTATCAATAACTAAGACCTCGTTATTGGTGGACCAAGATGAAGAAAGAAGTTATAGCATATGTTGCTAGATGTGACACGTGTTGTAGAGTGAAAGCTATTCATATGAAACCTGCCGGTTTGTTGCAACCTTTGTCCGTACCTAGTTGGAAGTGGGATGATATAAGTATGGATTTTATCTCGGGTTTGCCCACCACTCAAAAGGGACATGATTCGATTTGGGTGATTGTGGATCGTCTTACCAAGACCGCTCATTTCCTACCTATCAAGACAACTTATCGACCACCTCAATATATCGAGAAGTATATTGTAGAAATTGTGAGGTTGCAATGTATACCAAAGACTATAGTATCTGATAGAGGGCCACAGTTCATGGCTTACTTTTGGGAACATTTGCACAAAGGCTTGGGAACTAGTTTGATTCGTAGTACCGCTTATCATCCTCAGACCGATGGTTAGACTGAACGAGTGAATGCTATTCTAGAGGATATGTTAAGAGCATGTGTGTTGTCTTCTAGGGGTTCATGGGAGTCATGGTTACCATTAGCCGAGTTTGCTTACAATAATAGTTATCAAGAAAGCATCAAGATGGCTCCATTCGAAGCTTTGTATGGCAGAAAATGTAGAACACCACTGAATTGGGTCGAGCCAGGAGAAAGAAGGTATTATGGCATTGACTTTGTAGAAGAGGCTAAGAAGAAAGTTCATATTATTCAACAAAATATAAAGGCGGCCCAATCACATCAGAAAAGTTATGCAGATAGAAGAAGGAGACCCCTTGTGTTTGAAGTTGGTGACTATGTTTATCTGAAGGTCACGCCAATGAAAAAGAAACGGTTTGGAGTCCGAAGAAAGCTTGCTGCTAGATTCGTAGGACCATACAAGATCTTGGAAAGAAGAGGTCCAGTAGCTTATAAGTTAGAGTTACCTGAGACAATGAGTACCGTCTTCCCAGTTTTCCATGTATCGCAACTCAAGAAGTGTTTGCGTGTTCCGAAGGAAAGAATAGAACCTCGGGGCATCAAACTCAAATCAGATTTGGTGTATCATGAGCAACCGGTCCATGTGTTAGACACTAAAGAACGTGCTACTCAGAATAGTGTGGTGAAAACATACAAGATACAGTGGAATCACCATGACGAGGGAGATGCAACTTGGAAAACAGGAGAATATCTACAAAAAGCTTATGAAGATTTTTATAACAAATGGTTCGTAACCTAAATCTCGGGACAAGATTTTTATAAGGGGGGAGGGCTATAACACCCCAGTGTTATGCAAGCATTTAGGCACTGCAAATCATGCGTATTATGCATCATCAAGCATCCTAATCATACATGCCTAATCATGTAAATAATAACAGAAACAATGCTTCGAAACATATGAAACATGCTCGTGAAACATGAATGTTGCATACACTTGTTTAGAGTTATTTTGCCCTAATTATGCTTGCTAGGTTAATAAAACATGTTTGGCTATAATTGTAAATCATCTAGAATTATTTAACACAATTTTTGGAGCAAAGTTTGTATTCAAACTTTTGACAAAATATGCTTTTGAAATTATTATTAGAAAGGGTCAAAAATCCTCTCTATTTAGCTTTTGCTTCCCAATTCAAAATCTATGCAAAATTTTTAGTTGGTCCCTAAAGCAAAGTTGTAGAGGATTAAATTCTAAGCAACTTTTATTTTTGGGCCATTTTCAAAAGAAGTCATTTTCTTGCTCAAAATGGTACTTGAAAACTGATATTTGAAAATTCATTAAAAATGGAATTAGAAAAATTGTTTATCTCTTTTAACGGGCCGCCGCCTCACTTCTGGCCCATCAGCCGAAGCCGGCCCAGCGATCCTCACGCGCCCGCGCCTTCGCCTCGGCCTAGCCCACACCCGCGCGCTGTCTTCTTTCTCCCCCACGTGCGTGGACGCGTCCGACCGCGTCAGGCATGTCGCGCCGCGTGGCGAGCGCATGCCGGCGACGTCGGCCGGGTGGCGCCCCGTGGCCCCCGCGAGCACATGCCTCGCCCATTTTCAAGCCCCCGCAGCTCCGCTTCTCCCAGCACTCCTCATTTTCCTCTCCCGCGCTGCATCTCTACCTCGCCCCGCACCGAGCTCTGCTCGCGCCGCCCTCGCCACCGC